>NC_133325.1:368382097-368557391 GCF_042186555.1 Aquarana catesbeiana
ACCACACCAATTGTGACTGTGAATCACTCCATTGGAACCGCACTCACCACAAGAATATGCCTTGCACTCTCATGCTTGGCATAAAGGCTGTATTAACACCCTTCAGGGTTAATCAGGCTGAGTGAGACTCCTCGACATCCAACAGTATTTCAAAACAGATATGTCTCCAATTTGACATGAAATGAAATGATAAAGTGCCTCCGATAGCGTAATAACGTAACAAACTTTATTAAAACATATGCACACACTCTTCAATTGTTGCATTCACATGATTCCAATAAAAATCAGGCATATCTGGGTAAATCCTAAAGCTGAGTGTATAGTGGTGTACTGAGGTCAC
Organism: Aquarana catesbeiana; assembly: GCF_042186555.1. Taxonomy (NCBI): domain Eukaryota; kingdom Metazoa; phylum Chordata; class Amphibia; order Anura; family Ranidae; genus Aquarana; species Aquarana catesbeiana. Next base: position 368,382,438 of record NC_133325.1, read on the forward strand.
GGCGGACCCGGGATGCAGTTGAAATCTCACCCACCACTCATATAGCCAGCCGGCAGACTAACCCCGTCTCGTTGGAACACTGCGCAGCGTCACCACGTCACACGTCACACATCTCACGTTAGACTAGGTTGCCGTATAGCCACGCCCCGACATGTTTCGTCATCGACTTCTTCACTGTATTTGGCCTGATGCCACACATTTTCTTATCTTTTACCTGGGTGTTGGGTTCCAATCCTTTTCCTTTTATTATCATCACTAGTACCCATTTATAGTTATTTATCAACTCTTTGGATTCTTTGGAAATGAAGCCCACACAGACCATTATTTGTATACCCTGTCTCTTCCTTGGCTTGGGGAATACATGTGTGTGCTCATTTTTCCTATGGTTACCCTTACCACAGTTCCTGGTATAGACATCTCAGGCAGCCCACAGGTTTCAGACTGCGCTGAAATGTGAATATATGAAAAATGGGTGATTCCCTTCTCCCATATATTATTATTTTTTCCAATATATGATTATACATTAGACCATATTGGCATTATTTGTATTCTTTTATAGACATGGATGCACCCGCCCCTAAGGAAGTGGCTTGGTCCACAAAATGTATTGGGCATATCTGGATACGTTGTGTTCCATATAGACGTTTTAAGTATTTCATTAATTTTGATTTTATTGCACCATCTTCTCTTTCAAGGGACTTTAGAACATGGAGCACATTGTACCATGCCACATAATATATTGTGCTATGTTGTTAGGATCTTTCTTAATGAATATGGTCTGCAATACGCTAGTTGTATGTTCACAATCTATGCATGTATACTCAGTATTATGTTATGTCATTTATTATTTAGATATTAAAAAATATATATACATTTTTCAATTGATTAATTTTTTAGCCCTACTGTATTTGCCTCATTTAAAGTCCCAACCTTTTCTCTTTTTATATAAGACACAGCATGCTCATGCTTCTAGGAGACAAAGGAAGAGGCAGCTCATTCCTGTACAATTATCAGGCACGCATTTTATCTTACCAACAACAAAAGTAATGTTGTTTCTTATAGCCTTTTTTATTCATTGCCATTATATTGAAAGTGGTTCTAAAGTAATTTTTTTACCTTAATGTATTCTATGCATATAGGTAAAACGCCTTTTAGAGGGCGCATGCGCGAGAGCTCGAACATGGCTGCCTGAGCTGGGAGCTCCGCACCACCCCGGACCTACGAGCCGCACTTGAGCCGCCTCAGCCCACAGAGAAGCATCCCGCCACCCCATCCGTGCCTGGGACCAACGGGGGAACACGCGGAGATGTCCAGTCCCCCCGGTACAACGAGATCTCGGCCCGCAATTTGACTCGCGGGGGTGGACGGGTGCACCAAGATGGCCGCCAGCACGGACTTGTTCCTGCCTCATGCAGCTCCACAAGCTAAGGCTCTGGATCACAGGCCAGTATTAACCCCACCGACTCTAACTTATGCCTAAGCGGCACAAGGACCTCCCAGCATGTCCCATGCAGCCCATCAAGGCCCCTTTAAACACCAGGCCCCTACTAAGGCCTCCACGGAACCCTTGAGCCACGTACATCAGGAGGATCATGCCCTGGCCCAGTCCATGCAGGCTCAACAGCTCCCATCTGCACACCAGTCTCCAGGCTATACAGTCAGTGACTTTACAGCACTTCAGGAAGACCTCTTCGCAAAATTCTCAACTTTATTAGAGAAAGGTCTTGCCAGCACAGCTACTCAGATAACCAATACTATTAAAGCGGACCTATCAAGTCTAGGCTCCAGAATAGAAGCCATGGAGGATAAAATCGAAAGCACAGTCTCTAGAACCATCCAAAATGCAGCGCACCTCCAGACCATTCAAGAACAACTGGATACGGCCCTCTCGAGGATCGACAAACTTGAAAATAGGTCTAGGAGGTATAATTTTAGAATCAGAGGCCTCCCAGAATCCTACACAGATATTCCTCCCACGGTACAGGACATTATCTCTGAACTCATCTTAAATATCCCGCCACAACGTCTTGAGCTGGATAGGGCAAACAGGGCTCTAGGACCCCCCAGACAAGACAGAACCCCCAGAGATATTATTGTGAAACCGCACTCCTATGCGGTTAAGGAGGAGGTCATGCGACAATCTCGTCTGAAGCCTAAGCTTCAACAACGGGGGCACCAGATTCAGGTATTTGCGGATTTGGCCCCTGCCACCATCCAAAGAAGACGAACCCTCAAACCTCTCCTTACGGTCCTATCACAACGAGACATCAAGTACCGCTGGTCCTTCCCATTTGCCGTAAAGTTCACAATTCAGGGCAAGACCCATTCATTTTCCAACCTCTCGGATGGCGAAAGACTGTTCCTCTCCCTAAAGTTAATCTCCCAGGAGGCACCTATGGACTTCTCCACATCTTCTTCGGGTTCGGCCAAGCATCCTCCTCCTGCCAGCCCCGTTCCCCCCCTCTGGAACAAAGGTCCCTCTAAGAAAAGCAAAGACAGTAGACCACCGTAAGAGTCAGCCTTGATCTTCATACTCCATTGTCCTTTTCTGGACTCCTTCTTTGGGGCAGTAGTCCCTTCAGTTGACGGAGCTGGAGCTTCAACCCCCCCTCCCCCCAAATGCTGGACTATGTTGGCCCCCTGTTCCAGGACATACCTTTTCTTTAAAGACCCCTTCACTGCAAATATCCTATGTGCAATGAGGAGAGACTTCGTCTTCGACTAGCTTTGCTGCAATCCACACCTTCCTGGAGCTGGTCGGTGGAACCCTATACCCTTCAGGCGAAGAATCGACTCACATGAGACTTGCTCCTCCTGGTCGATGGGGGTTCTCTCCCATAAAGCAGAGATATTATGTGACTGGAATACACGGGTCAATTGATATAGGGCCTATCCCCGAATGTTTTGGGGTCAATGTTTTTATTCGATGATCCCTGGCCCTCACCTCAGCTGGTTACGGCCTGGTTATCAGATACTTTTTCTTTTTCCGCCTCCGTGCTCTGGGCTTCTCCGACCTCTCCCCCTGCCAGGCCGGGGGGGGGTCGGGGGAGGTTGGAGGGGAGGGAGGTGATGATGGCCTGTTTTTTAGTTTTTACGTGACTTCATATTTTTTACTTACATTTAGTGCTCGGAGTTTCGGGCCGAGTAAGACTTATGCCCCGTACACACGGTCGGACATTGATCGGACATTCTGACAACAAAATCCTAGGATTTTTTCCGACGGATGTTGGCTCAAACTTGTTTTGCCTACACACGGTCGCACAAAGTTGTCGGAATTTCCGATCGACAACCACGCGGTCACGTACACCACGTACGACGAGACTAGAAAAGGCTGCTTCAGAACCAAGCGCGGCACCCTTTGGGCTCCTTTTGCTAATCTCGTGTTAGTAAAAGTTTGGTGAGAGACGATTCGCGCTTTTTCAGACTCGTGGCTTTCAGATCGTTTTCTGTCGTTCAGTTTGTGCTTGTGGGTTTGTATCTGCTCTTCAGTGCGTGCAGCAAGTTCCGCGTGACTTTAAGGAATCATTGTATTCTTGTTCGTTCGTTACTGGTTTTCAGGTCGCTCTTCACAGGCCTTGCTGTTCTTCAGTGCGTTCTGATACTTTGTTCTGAGCAGCCGACCGTTTTCTAGCCATGTTGCGTATGCGTACTCCTCGTAGAGTTCGTGCTGTGCGGGGGCTTGGTGTTGGGGTCCTGACCTTGACACAAGTCCAGTCCATGAACAGGGTGAGGAGGAGTTCATGGACCAAGAATTGGTTGCTTCAGCGTGACCAGTTCTGTCATATGCCTTTGCTCCGTGAGATCCGTGAGAATAATCCTGATGATTTCAGGAACTTTCTCAGGATGACGGACCCCGTATTTCACCGTTTGTTGGCTTCGCTGACCCCCTATATCAGCAGGCAGGATACCTGCATGAGGCAAGCCATCACTCCGGAGCAGAGGTTGGTCGCTACCTTGCGGTATTTGGCCACAGGGAGAAGTCTGCAGGACTTGAAGTTCTCGACAGGCATCTCCCCCCAGGCTCTGGGTATCATTATCCCAGAGACCTGTTCTGCCATCATACAGGTCCTGCAGAAGGAGTATATGAAGGTAAGATTTTTTTCCTTTTATATCACATTTTATTGTATTGAATGTTTGCTAATATATTGTATTTCTTTCCTCATTCCCTAATGACCATGATTGGAATTTGCTGTGAATGTCCCCTTTGTTCTCATGCATGCTGGATTTTTATGTAATTATTATTTTAGGTCCTTCATACATATTTGCCCTTCAATAACCTCTCCAGCATGGTGTCTCCTGCCCTATATTCACCTCATGTAGTCACTTAACAATGTATTTTATCAGCTCTATAGTAGTGCTTTACCCCAAACACCCCCTAAAATGTTTGTTAATGTTATTTTAGCTTTAAATTCAGGCAGAGTGCCAGAGGCTTTTTTTGTGGTGTCCACAAATTTTTGGTAACCCTCCCTCCCCCCAACTGCTAAGTCAGCTGATCCCAATTCTCTATCCTCAATCATCTATCTGCTGACTTTGCCAAACCCATACACACTATACCCATCTCTTTACTGGTCAGATTTATGGATGAATTCCCCAAAGCATTTAGTGCAAGGGCCTGCCTGTATACTTTCCAATGGAACTGTTTAAAGTTTTTGTATCCTATTATTATCTTGATAAGTAATAGCAGAATGTCCAAATGTCCTCAAATGTGTACAATGTGTATTTATATCTTTGTATTCAGACACTTCTTACCTGTCCAGTGGTCTGCTAATAGTGTAACTAAGGAGGGGCTGTTCCAAGTAATACCCTGTATTTAGGCATTCATCTCTCAATGAAGTGAAGAGGGTTACCTGTCCAAGAGTTCCCCCCCATAATGTTAGAAATGGCCCATGAGAGGGGGGGAGGGGGAATATGATAGGTGTACCTTATACTTTGGCCTTGTTAAATTCCCCTTAGTAAATGCTATCTGGAGGTTGCCCCATAATGTTTGTGTATAATCTGCTTGCCATGTTTCTGTGAAAAAATAGTAATGTTTATTGTTTTTTCCTCAACAGTTTCCTTCCACGCCACAGGAATGGCAGACTGTGGCCTCCCACTTTGCCCAGCGGTGGGACTTTCCTAACTGCGGAGGGGCAATTGATGGGAAACACGTCCACATCGTCCCACCACCCAACTCGGGGTCGTACTATTATAATTACAAGGGGTTTAATAGTATAGTGATGTTGGCGGTGGTGTCGGCTAATTACGAGTTCTTGTATGTGGACGTGGGGAAGAATGGCCGGATGTCCGATGGTGGAGTGATCACCCAGACGGAGTTCTACAGGTGTCTCCAGAATGGCAGCTTGGACTTGCCACCTCCAGAGGACAATGTTGAAGGTCTCCCATTTGTGTTCGTTGCTGATGAAGCATTTGCGCTGGGGGACCACCTGATGCGGCCATTCCCGATGAGGACCCTCACCCCGCAACAGAGGGTTTTTAATTACCGGCTGGCCAGAGCCCGAAGAGTGGTGGAGAACACATTTGGAATCCTGGCCAGCCGGTTCCGATTATTTCTGACACCCATCCATATGGCGGAGTATAAACTGAACCATATAATACTTGCCTGCTGTGTTCTCCATAATTTTTTAAGAAAACGTTCAGCCAACTATGCTGGCTCAGTTGGGCCTGAGGCCAGAATCCCAAATCCATCAACACTGACGGCGCTTGAAAGTGGCCGTCCTGGCTTGCCCTCCCTGAATGCCCGTGATGTCTGGTTACGCTACCTGGAGTTCTTTGCGGGTAGGGGGGCTATAAATATGCCAGACAATCTGTGACACCTTTTTCAAATAAAAAACAAACAAAAGAAATTCTTGGTGGACATTTACTGCTTGTGTTTGTTTTAGCTGACCCTGACAGAAATGTTTTGAGTGCAGAAAATGTCGTGATTGGGTAACCTTATAAAAAATAGTGTTGGCTGGTACTTCCTAAATGCCAAAACACATTTCACTACAAGTGCACTTGCAACTGCACTGAACCTGCACTTGTAGTGCAAAGTGTAATTGCCCTTAGGAAATAACCCCCATTTGTGCATAAAACAGCAATTACATCACCCCAAAAGTGTTGTAGTGTTGAGACAATAATCCACACATTCTTGAGTAAGGCACTTTTTTATAGCTGCACAATCACATGTGCATTTACGAAAGGTTTTTAAAACAAACCAACATGTTTGTTGTATAACAATGTTTGCAGTAGCATTATCAAAAATCGAAATATCCATTTCAGATAAAACAGGCCTGTGTAAAACCAACAAGAAAGCCAAAAAACTTGAACTTACAAACATCACAAATGGTAAAACCTGAAGGCTATATCAGACATGAGTATTTAGGAACTGTGTTTGATATAGCGTTCAGATGGGGGGAAATCACCCCTGGAAAAGCCAAATTTGGAAGATGCACACCAATTTACGAATGTCAACATGTGCTATCTGCCATCAGGGGGGATCAAGGGACGTGTTTTGGGGGAGCAAGCCCTTCCTCAATGCGACTTTATAATTGAGGAAGGGGTTGCACCCCCAAAACGCGTCCATTGATCTCCCGTGATGGCAGATAGCACATGTTGGCACACTGTGTGCATCCTCCAAATTTGGCTTTTCTAAACATTGTAAAAATTTTAGTAAGATAAAACAGGTGATTTTGTGGGGTTTAAATTTGCTCCAAAACATCAATGATGTTATTATTTTTTTTAATAACATCAGTGATTTGTTGCTGGATGTTTTGCAATTGGAGATTACACCCCATGATCTCCCCGATGAATATCTGGGCACTTTCAGATGTAAAGCGTTCTGGATCACGATCACCTAAAAAGAGATAAAGAACAAAAAAAAAGGTCTTAAAAAATCTGCCATCATCCATCTCTTTTACCTGAGTCTGTGGTCGCAGACACTCACCTGTTGTGGTGCCAATCCCCACCACATCTTCTTCTTCCTCCTGTTCAGCTTCTTGGGTTTGCGGTATTTCCCCTTCTTCCAGAGGGGGGGGTCTGTGTTCTCCTGGGATGAGGGGTGTCCTCCGAGTCTTTTCTCCCCTATGTAAAACAAAAATGGTATAATTAGCACACAGATATTTGATGGCAGAACTAGAACTATGAAAACATTGCTTGGAAGTGGGGTACAATTGTCTATTTTAGCCAAGTTCCAAGATGTATATTTTTTATTGCCCTTTGTCAAGCTGCAATACTTTACCTGTTTGGTACAAGCTTCACAGATGTAGCCCCCACTATAGTATACACTGGAGCACCTGTGTGGCCCCCCTAATAAAAAGGGTGTTCTGGGGTCCCACACTAGTGCTCCAGTGTCCAGATGTGAAAACAGCTGCTCAGTGTCCTCTCCTTACACACAATCTAGTTGGCATTTCATTCTAGTAACAAACCCATCTACACAAACAAATATTTGGCATCCAAGTAGGCCCCCAAAAATGTGTGAAAATGCAATGGTGTTCTAGAGGCCGAAAGAAAAATGTTTGATACGAACGAATAATGGGCCCATGAACATTAAAGTTGACCTTTTTAAACGTTACAATTACTAAAAGCATATGGAGCAGAACGAACGGAATAAAGACAGAAAGAATAGGAACACAGCACAACTACTTACTTTTTTGCAGCACTCTCCGGATCTTTCGGTACTGCTCTGGCTCTCTCAACTTCAGGTCCGACCACTGCTTCCTGAGCTGATCTTTCGATCGTCGTACCCCGAAATTCCTCTCAAGACTCCTGACCACTTTCACCATGATCTTGGCCTTTCGGATGTTGGGGTTGGGGTAAGGCCCATATTTTCCGTCATAGTCGGACTTCTTCATGATGTCGACCATCTCCAACATCTCCCCAAACGACATATTTGTGGCCTTAAAACGTCTCATTCTGGATCGGGACGTGCCTGGATTCGGGCCTTCCTCCTCCTCCTCCTCGTTGCTAGAATTAGCACGCACCTACTGTAACTCCGCCATGTGCTCTTCACCCACTGCGCCGAACGAAAAGGGGCAGGGAATAGACTAGAAAGAACGTCAGGGGCGGGCGGAGTTACACGCATGCGCAGTGTGTATAAAGCGTAACACGCGTGCGTATTACGTACGATCTGTGAGCGGAGGAAGGAGCATTGGACGCGCCGATCGTAAGAACGAAGGTAAGAGACAAACTTATGCCTATACTGCTTCTAGATTGAGGCCTATATTGTAACAAGATTAGGAGAGTTTGGCCTGACATTAGGCTTTGTCTTGTGTTGTGTCTTGCAGTGAACATGGATATCTTAATGAGAGATACTGACTTCATGTCACTATTCATTGATATGCTAAGTGAGCTGCCCTGTCTGTGGGAGATTACCCACCCCCATTTCAAGAACCAAGCAAAGAGGAAGGCAGCACTGGAGCAATTGTGTGAAATTGTGAAGCAGGTGATCCCCACGGCAGACATCACTTATTTAAAGATTTTCATTGGTGGCCTGAGGAGCACATATCTGAGGGAGCGCAAGAAAAATCCTGGATTCACAGAGATCCGGAGCAGCAGATTACATCTATGTCCCCAGGATGTTGTACTACGACAGGCTGCACTTTCTGGCAGGTCAGACTGAACCCAGGCCATCCCTCTCCAGTCTTCCTTCCACGCTTACTTCCCCCCTGGCTGAGGCTTCTGACGCCCAACCTGGGCCTTCCAGGCCATATGTGGAGGAGCCCAGATTGAGCCAGGTATAGCATTCCTCTAAATATTTATGCTTGTCCAATCAATGATGTTAACTAGATGTTAGTTGGGAGTATTAATTTAGGATTGTGATTGATGATGCAAAACATTACAACCATGTCCCTTTTTCATACACAGGGAAGTCTCAGCCAGGAGGTGGCTGGGCCGACCCGGCTGGCTGATATCAAGGTCCCTCCACCACACCTGAAAACAGAAAGTGGCAGTAGGACGAGTACCCTAGAGGAGGCGGCTATAGCATTCTTTTGGAGGGCTACAGAGGTCCTGGGAGCACCCCACACCATGCAGGAGAACATTGCTGCATTCATAGCATATAAAATGCAGAGGATGGAGGAGGGCCAAAAAGCCATGTGTGAGGCCCTCATATCAGAGGCTCTGGAGAAAGGTATGAGGGGCCAAATTACACCTCACACACAGCTTTGGGATGGTCCTCCTCCTCCTCCTGCAGGTCCTCCTCCTCCTCCTCCCTCTCCTCCAGGTCCTCCCAGTCCTCCTCCAGGTCCTCCCAGTCCTCCTCCTCCTCCTCCTCCAGGTCCTACTCCTCCTCCTGCCACATCTCCAACTGCACAGCCACAGCCAGGAAGGAAGCGTGGAAGGAAGACCAGACAGTGATTGCCCTGGATCCAGTCTGGTTGGCCAAAAGATGCAGCCTCTTGTGGTACCACAGCCTGGGGACACAGATGTCATCTGCTGCTATCCGAGTCTCTGTGAATCCCGGACCAGACTGCCCTCCCTTAGATATGGACTCCTCAGGCCACCAATTTTGATGTTGAAGAATTGTTGTCTGCCGTGGGGGTCCCAGGCTTCGCTAATTTCTCATGTTGATCCAGTGTTGCCTTCCTCTTTGTTTGGTTCTGAGCCCTTAATAAAGGATTTTTGTTTTGAATTATACTCTCCTATGTGTTTTACTTCAAAAATGACAGTTGGTTTGTGAGGATTCAGGTACATTTCAAATATACAATGTGAAATGAACAAGGGACACCAACACCAAACAATCTCCTGGAGATTAAATAATAAAAGATATCAATGGTGTTGGGGTAACTTGACACACAAAACACACACAAAAATATTCTGGAGTAAAAATAAAAATAACATTAAACAAAGATCAGCCTTGGAAAAAATCCAAACATTAAAGAAAAAAAAAGGCTGAAAATCCAAAAAAAAAAAAAAAATATATAAAACTGCCAGATGTGACAACTAATAACAATATATTGAGGGAATCCCACTAAAAAAACACAAATAAAACTTTGTGAGAAGTGTGTGTGAATATGAGCAGCAAAACGACTTAATTCTTGTCACATTATAAAGAAGAAGAGAGTGCGCTGTATTAAACCATTTTTAACATTGCAGCGTGACGAAAGTGCTGTATCCATTACGAACGCTAAGTTTACCAGAACGAGCTGTCCCGTGTCGGAATTTCTTCTGAGCATGCGTAGCACTTTGTGCGTCGGAACAGGCCACACACGGTCGGAATTGACGCGATCGGATTTTGTTGTCGGAAAATTTTATCTCCTGCTGTCCAACTTTGTGTGTTGGAAAATCCGATGGAAAATGTCCGATGGCGCCCACACACGGTCGGAATTTCTGACAACACGCTCCGATCGGACATTGTCCATCGGAAAATCCGACTGTGTGTACGGGGCATTAGTTGCAATTAATTCAACTGTGCGAAAGTTTAGTTGCAAACACATGATATAGCTAGGGTCCGGGGTGGTTCCCTTGCGCCTCCACTCACTTCCAGAGAACCGAGCATGTCCTTTGGATTTGGGGATTCGGTCGACCCTCCGGGTAGACTGAAGGTGAATAGTGGGGTTAAGGCGGACACTACTCCGTCACTCCCCACGGGTCCTATTAGGGGACCCATGTCTATGTCTTTGTTATTGTTTGTATGTTTTTCCCTCCCCACTTTCCCCCCCACTCACTCTTCCTCTCTTTTCTAGCCTGTCCGCGGGAGATTACCCCACACAGCACCCAAACAGACTTCGGTGGCCTCCACAACATCATCCCCAATGCTAAAAGTAGAAGACATCTAAAGGTAGGTGACTGCTGGATCAGTGGCCTCTCACCCCTCTGTTCTCATGACTGACACGAACCTAAAGGGATCTGATCTCAGGGTGGCTTCTCATAACGTTCAGGGCCTGAATTCTCCCAGGAAAAGGAGACTTGCTTTTGACCACTACAAATCCCTCAAACTGGATGTAGTGCTTCTACAGGAGATGCACTTTCCGATCCGGTACAGCCCCAAGTGTCTCCACTCATACTATCCATCCTTTTACCTGGCTAACGCACCAAATAAGATGAAAGGGGTGGCAATTCTTTTCTCCAAAAACAGCAAATTTTCACACATCTCTGATTTTAGAGACCCGGAGGAAAGGTATATTTTTGTGAAGGGCACTCTGGAAGGAGTTCTATACTCTATCATTTCTTATTACGCCCCGAATAAGGGTCAAGCTACTTTTTTCCAGGATCTCTTTGCAACTCTAGACCCTCTCCTGGAAGGCAAGGTCATATTAGGGGGAGACTCCAACGTGGCGTTTGATCAGGGTTTAGACAAAACTAGGCCCCCCAAAGACCAGCTTACGCGCCCCATGAAAGTGAGCACCAGAATAGCCAAAATTCTGCATTCCCACGGTTTAGTTGATATCTGGAGGGAACTGAACCCCAAAAGTAGAGATTACACACACTTCTCCTCTCCCCACCAATCGTATGCCAGAATCGATCACATACTCACTCCTACAAATCTCATACCCCTGGCTAATAAGGCTTCTATCATAGACACGGCATGGTCGGACCATTCATTGGTCCTCCTTTCCTTGAGAAATACCCTCTTGGGGAAAGGAGGCTCCTTTTGGTACCTGAATGAGTCGATCCTTAGCGACTTAAGCCATACCAAGGTAATAGCAAACACCATTAAAGAATACTTCCTCCTAAATGACGTAGACAACATATCCCCTCAGATCCTCTGGGCTGCCCATAAGGCAACCATACGAGGTGTACTCATCAGGATAGCGACCCAGTCCAAGAAGGAGCGCCTGATAGATATCCAACTTTTAGAAAAATCCTTTAGTAACCTAAAAGCGGACCACAAAAAACACCCATCAAGGGTGCTATCAGAAAGGCTAGACGCAATAAGACTAGAGCTCAATCTAGCGTTAACGGCTAAAGTAGAAAAAAACATTTGATGCAGTGGAGCCAAATATTACTGCCAAAAAGATAGATTCGGCTTGATGTTAGCCACAAAACGAACCCCTAAATTCCGTTCTCACGCCTTTTGGGGCAAGTAGATTGGGCAAGTATGTTGCAACTGTTTTAAGGCTGGCCATAGGACCGCAGATTGCGGCGAAGGAAGAAAGTGCCACTTTTGCGGTAGCAGTAGTCACCTGGCAAGGAACTGTCCGAAGGTATTCCGGGGGGGCCAGTCAACCCCACAGGATCAGAAGTCTGATGGTGGACACAGGAGCTTGGAGAGTGTGGGAGCTAAAGTCTCCTATGCTGAGGCCGTAAGAGGTGGTAAAGTCATTGATGCTCCCCCTGTTGGAGAACCAGTTCCTGCCGAGGATCTTTCTAGCGAGCCTCTTGATGCTGCTGTGGGGGACATGCATTCCCATGCGACTGAGTGTGTGCCCAAGGTCCTGGTAGCCGAGGGTGAGCAGGAAAGGGAGGTGATGGAAGCTGATGGGGATGGTGCAGGTCCAAGTGTGAAGTGCCTGTGCAGGAGGAGATGGATCAGAGCCAGGATTCCTTAAAGCGGAAAATGGAAGGGCCTTTGTCTCCATCACAGGTCATTGAGGATTATCCCAGCGAAATGGATTCGATGAAGGAGGAGATAGCTGGTGATTCAGATGAGTCCGGACAGTCCTACATAAGCGCTGATAAAGTAGAGAGCTTGCAGGATGTGACGGGATACTGTAGGCCGCAAAAAGCAAAGAAAAAGACAGTGGCACAAAAATCGGGGGCTCGGAGTGGAACAAGAGATAGATCCAGAGCAAGTTATAAACGGTGATTTTTGTGTCATGTATCTGGTTGTATGTACCTTATAAGCCTGCTTGAATGATAAAAATAAGGGTCTCCTCGCTCAATGTCCACAGTATTATGTCTGTGTATAGGAGGGCGGCTATGTTTAAGCTTTTTGCTGCATTGCCCTGTGACATTCTGTGTTTGAAGGAGTGTAATTTGAGTGAGGAGCCCAAGGTCGCTGGTTGGACCCAGGGGCCAGCTACTTGGTCTTTAAACAACAAAAAAAGTGGGGGGGTATGTGTGCTCTTCAGAAATAATAGTTTCAAAATTAAGAGGGTTGTACATGTGGATCGGGGCCGGTGTGTGTTGATTTTTTTTAATTTGGGGGTGTGGTTTTTCGTATTTTTTGTATTTATGGGGATGCTGACAAGCATGACAGACTTGTCTTGTTTGAGAAATTAAAACTTTTTTTGGGAGGGAGGGAGGGAGCCTATCTTTTTGATAGGTGATTTTAATTGTATTATTAGGGATGAGGATAGGGTGGGTAGTGGAGGGGTTGGTGGTAGTGGTAGTAAGATGGATAGTTCAGGGAAGGAACTTGGGGGTATTGTTAAAATGTTCAATTTAGTGGATGCTGGGTGTGATGGGGGACCAACTTTTTTTAGTTCCAGTGGGAAAGTATCTTCACGTATTGATTTTTGTTTTATATCTAGGAATTTGAAGAAAGAGTCCTGTTCAGTACAGAGGATGCCTTTCACGGATCATGGTAGAATTGACTGTGGTGTAAGTATATGTGATGGAGGTTTGTATGGGAAGGGGGTGTGGAAATTGAATGTGTGTTTGTTGGAGGATGTGAGAATAAAAGAAGAGTATGTTAGGTTTTTTGTAAATTGAAAGGGAGAAGGAAAGATTTTGGGAGTATGGTTGAGTGGTGGGAATGGGTGAAATTCAGGACGAAAGAGTTTTTTGTAAGAAAGGGATGTGAGAAGGCGCGGAATGAGATATTCATGTATGAGATGTGGCAAAAGAGATTTGAATATTTGGAAGAGATGAGGGATCTTGGAGAGGATGTGTCAGTGGAGATTGGGGAAGCAAGAGAAAAGTTGAATGAATTTTTGGAGGCAAAAGGGAGGAAGATTGTGTCACAGGTGAAAATGGAAATTAACCACTTCAGCCCCGGAAGGATTTACCCCCTTCCTGACCAGAGCACTTTTTACAATTTGGCACTGCGTCGCTTTAACTGCTAATTGCGCGGTCATGCAATGGTGTACCCAAACGAAATTTGCGTCCTTTTCTTCCCACAAATAGAGCTTTCTTTTGATGGTATTTGATCACCTCTGCCATTTTTATTTTTTGCGCTATAAACGGAAAAAGACCGAAAATTTTGAAAAAAAATGATATTTTCTACTTTTTGTTATAAAAAAAATCCAATAAACTCAATTTTAGTCATACATTTAGGCCAAAATGTATTCGGCCACATGTCTTTGGTAAAAAAAAAGTCAATAAGCGTATATTTATTGGTTTGCGCAAAAGTTATAGCGCCTACAAACTAGGGTACATTTTCTGGAATTTACACAGCTTTTAGTTTATGACTGCCTATGTCATTTCTTGAGGTGCTAAAATGGCAGGGCAGTACAAAACCCCCCCAAATGACCCCATTTTGGAAAGTAGACACCCCAAGGAAATTGCTGAGAGGCATGTTGAACCCATTGAATATTTATTTTTTTTGTCCCAGGTGATTGAATAATGACAAAAAAAAAAAAAAATTTACAAAAAGTTGTCACTAAATGATATATTGCTCACACAGGCCATGGGCATATGTGGAATTGCACCCCAAAATACATTCAGCTGCTTCTCCTGAGTACGGGGATACCACATGTGTGGGACTTTTTGGGAGCCTAGCCGTGTATGGGGCCCCGAAAACCAAGCACCGCCTTCAGGATTTCTAAGGGCATAGATTTTTGATTACACTCCTCACTACCTATCACAGTTTTGAAGGCCATAAAATGCCAAGATGGCACAAAACACCCCCAAATGACCCCATTTTGGAAAGTAGACACCCCAAGCTATTTGCTGAGAGGTATGTTGAGTCCATGGAATATTTTATTTTTTGACACAAGTTGTGGGAATGTGACAATTTTTTTTTTTTTTGCACAAAGTTGTCACTAAATGATATATTGCTCACACAGGCCATGGGCATATGTGGAATTGTACCCCAAAATACATTTAGCTGCTTCTCCTGAGTATGGGGATACCACATGTGTGGGACTTTTTGGGAGCCTAGCCGCGTACGGGGCCCCGAAAACCAATCACCGCCTTTAGGATTTCTAAGGGCATAAATTTTTCATTTCACTCCTCACTACCTATCAGAGTTTTGAAGGCCATAAAATGCCAAGATGGCACAAAACCCCCCCAAATGACCCCATTTTGGAAAGTAGACACCCCAAGCTATTTGCTGAGAGGCATGTTGAGTCCATGGAATATTTTGTATTTTGACACAAGTTGCTGGAAAGTGACAATTTTTTTTTTTTTTTTTTTGCACAAAGTTGTCACTAAATGATATATTGCTCAAACATGCCATGGGCATATGTGGAATTGCACCCCAAAATATATTCTGCTGCTTCTCCTGAGTACGGGGATACCACATGTGTGGGACTTTTTGGGAGCCTAGCCGCGTACGGGGCCCCGAAAACCAAGCACCGCCTTCAGGATTTCTAAGGGCATAAATTTTTGATTTCACTTCTCACTACCTATCACAGTTTTGAAGGCCATAAAATGCCAAGATGGCACAAAAGCCCCCCAAATGACCCCATTTTGGAAAGTAGACACCCCAAGCTATTTGCTGAGAGGCATGTTGAGTCCATGGAATATTTTATTTTTTGACACAAGTTGCGGGAATGTGAGAATTTTTTTTTTTTTTTGCACAAAGTTGTCACTAAATGATATATTGCTCACACAGGCCATGGGCATATGTGGAATTGCACCCCAAAATACATTCTGCTGATTCTCCTGAGTACGGGGATACCACATGTGTGGGACTTTTTGGGAGCCTAGCTGCGTACGGGGCCCCGAAAACCCAGCACCGCCTTCAGGATTTCTAAGGGTGTAAAGTTGTAATTTCACTCCCCACTACCTATCACATTTTTGAAGGCCATAAAATGCCCAGATGGCACAAACCCCCCCCAATTGACCCCATTTTGGAAAGTAGACACCCCAAGCTATTTGCTGAGAGGCATGTTGAGTCCATGGAATATTTTATATTTTGACACAAGTTGCGGGAAAGTGACAATTTTTTTTTTTTTTAATTTTTTTTTGCACAAAGTTGTCACTAAATGATATATTGTTCAAACATGCCATGGGCATATGTGGAATTACACCCCAAAATATATTCTGCTGCTTCTCCTGAGTACGGGGATACCACATGTGTGGGACTTTTTGGGAGCCTAGCCGCGTACGGGGCCCCGAAAACCAAGCACCGCCTTCAGGATTTCTAAGGGCATACATTTTTGATTTTACTCCTCACTACCTATCACACTTTTGAAGGCCATAAAATGCCAAGATGGCACAAAACCCCCCCAAATGACCCCATTTTGGAAAGTAGACACCCCAAGCTATTTGCTGAGAGGCATGGTGAGTATTTTGCAGCTCTCATTTGTTTTTGAAAATGAAGAAAGGCAAGAAAAACGTATTTTTTTTTTCTTTTTTCAATTTTCAAAACTTTGTGACAAAAAGTGAGGTCTGCAAAATACTCACTATACCTCTCAGCAAATAGCTTTGGGTGTCTGTTTTCCAAAATGGGGTCATTTGGGGGGGGTTGTGCCATCTGGGCATTCCATGGCCTCCGAAACTGTGATAGGCAGTGAAGAGTGAAATCAAAAATTTACGCCCTTAGAAAGCCTGAAGGCGGGGCTTGGTTTTCGGGGTCCCGTACGTGGCTAGGCTCCCAAAAAGTCTCACACATGTGGTATCCCCGTACTCAGGAGAAGCAACAGAATGTATTTTGGGGTGCAATTTCACATATTCCCATGGCATGTTTGAGCAATATATCATTTAGTGACAACTTTGTGCAAAAAAAAAAAAAAAAAAATTGTCTTTTTCCCGCAACTTGTGTCACAATATAAAATATTCAATGGACTCGACATGCCTCTCAGCAAATAGCTTGGGGTGTCTACTTTCCAAAATGGGGTCATTTGGGGGGGTTTTGAACTGTCCTGGCATTTTATGCACAACATTTAGAAGCTTATGTCACACATCGACCACTCTTCTAACCACTTGAAGACAAAGCCCTTTCTGACACTTATTGTTTACATGAAAAAATTATTTTTTTTTGCAAAAAAATTACTTTGAACCCTCAGACATTATATATTTTTTTAAAGCAAATGCCCTACAGATTAAAATGGTGGGTGTTTCATTTTTTTTTTTCACACAGTATTTGCGCAGCGATTTTTCAAACGCATTTTTTGGGGAAAAAACACACTTTTTTAAATTTTAATACACTAAAACACACTATTTTGTCAAAATGTTTGATGAAATAAAAAAGATGATCTTAGGCCGAGTACATGGATACCAAACATGACATGCTTTAAAATTGCGCACAAACGTGCAGTGGCGACAAACTAAATACATTTTTAAAAGCCCTTAAAAGCCTTTACAGGTTACCACTTTAGATTTACAGAGGAGGTCTACTGCTAAAATTACTGCCCTCGATCTGACCTTCGCGGTGATACCTCACATGCATGGTGCAATTGCTGTTTACATATGACGCCAGACCGACGCTTGCGTTCGCCTTTGTGCGAGAGCAGGGGGGGGGCAGGGGTGCTTTTTTTTTTTTTTTTTTTTTTTTATTATTTTTTTTCCTTTTTTATCTTATTTTTAAACTGTTCCTTTCATTTTTATTTTTTTTTTATCATTTTTATTGTTATCTCAGGGAATGTAAATATCCCCCATGATAGCAATAGGTAGTGACAGGTACTCTTTTTAGAAAAAATTGGGGTCTATTAGACCCTAGATCTCTCCTCTGCCCTCAAAGCATCTGACCACACCAAGATCGGTGTCATAAAATGCTTTCCCAATTTCCCAATGGCGCTGTTTACATCCGGCGAAATCTAAGTCATGAAATGCTTGTAGCTTCCAGTTTCTTAGGCCATAGAGATGTTTGGAGCCATTCTGGTCTCTGATCAGCTCTATGGTCAGCTGGCTGAATCACCGGCTGCATTCTCAAGTTCCCTGTTGGGACAGGAGAGCCAGAGAAAAACATGGACGACGGTGTGGGGGGGGGGCATTCCCTCCCACTGCTTGTAAAAGCAGTCTAGAGGCTAATTAGCCGCTAGGATTGCTTTTACAAGAAAGCCGACCACTGGCTGAAAAGAATGATACCAAGATGATACCTAAACCTGCAGGCATCATTCTGGTATAACCACTCAAAGTCCAGCAACATACCAGTACGTTGCTGGTCCTTGTTGGGCATACATTGTAAACTTTTTTTTCATGCAGCCTGTGGGCTGAACGAAAAAAAGATATTGATCGGTGGGTATGCCCACCATTAGAATACCTCCCTTCATCCACCCACTTCTAATGATGGGCATACATGCACCGTATATATATGCCGAAGCATGGGGGCATCCTCCCGCAAAAGGCAGGAGCAAATCGCTCCTCCACCCACTGCTGCCCCCACGCTTCGGCATATATGCTGAAGTATGTAACTGTGGTGGTGAAATCACCTCCGACAGCGCTGGAGTCGCGGCTTTATGTATCGTGGGAGCAAACGCTGTTGCTGTCAAGATAAATAAATCCGCTCTGCAGCTGAATGGCGTACCTGCTAAGCAAATGATGGTTAACAAAAAAACAAAGTAACATTACAGTATAACAGTAATACTTACCATACCTGCAAAGCAAAATACAAAAAAAAATAGTAAAAAATAAAACATTTAACGCAACCTGTGCCTACCTAAAAAATATATATGCCGAAGCATGGGGGCATCCTCCCGCAAAAGGCAGGAGCAAATCGCTCCTCCACCCACTGCTGCCCCCACGCTTCGGCATATATGCTGAAGTATGTAACTGTGGTGGTGAAATCACCTCCGACAGCGCTGGAGTCGCGGCTTTATGTATCGTGGGAGCAAACGCTGTTGCTGTCAAGATAAATAAATCCGCTCTGCAGCTGAATGGCGTACCTGCTAAGCAAATGATGGTTAACAAAAAAACAAAGTAACATTACAGTATAACAGTAATACTTACCATACCTGCAAAGCAAAATACAAAAAAAACATAGTAAAAAATAAAACATTTAACGCAACCTGTGCCTACCTAAAAAATATATATGCCGAAGCATGGGGGCATCCTCCCGCAAAAGGCAGGAGCAAATCGCTCCTCCACCCACTGCTGCCCCCACGCTTCGGCATATATGCTGAAGTATGTAACTGTGGTGGTGAAATCACCTCCGACAGCGCTGGAGTCGCGGCTTTATGTATCGTGGGAGCAAACGCTGTTGCTGTCAAGATAAATAAATCCGCTCTGCAGCTGAATGGCGTACCTGAAAACACAAAGGTGGTTAACAATAAAAAAAACAAAGTATAAAAAAATTGCATACCTATAAAGCAAACATGATAAAAACATAACAATAAAACATTGCAGTATAGAATGCAGAACAATAGAGAGAGAATAGAGAGAGAATAGAGAGAGAACAATAAAACAACAACTATTTTTGGTTTTTTTATTTTATATTTTTTTGTGTTTTTTTCTTTTTTTTACTTTTTTTTGTTTTTTTTACACTTTTTTTTGTAACTTTAACTTTTTTAACTGGTACCAGGTTTGGGTCTCTCAAAATGCGACAGCATCTTGGGAGACCCTGTGGAAGTGTGCCTAGTCTGTGCAGTGCTGTACCCTACGCTAATACTCCACTAGTGTATGGTAGCGTTCAAAACATTCACCAATGCAAAGACCAGGATTGCCAGGACAGAGGGGACAACAATACCGGGTGTCACGCCTAAATCCGCGCTTGCTGCAGACACGACATCTTTTTTGGGGGGTTCGTTGGGTAGGGGTACTCGGGAGGGCATAAAGAAAATGCCTCTCATGCAGCCGGCTTACTGCATTTGGTTGGGGAAGGTGAGGTGGAGCACCGTCTGGATACAGAAGGGCTCTGACGATCTCTTCCTGGAATTTAAGGAAGGATCCAGTCCGTCCTGAAGCTCTGTATAGCACATAAGCATTCAGCAAAGCCAATTGAAATAAATAAACAGACACTTTTTTGTACCAGCGTCTGGCCTTACGGGCAATTAGGTACGGCGCCAACAACTGGTCGTTGAGGTCCACCCCTCCCATATTAAGGTTATATTCGTGGACACAGAGGGGTTTCTCCACAACACCAGTCGCCGTAGGAATTTGGACCATCGTGTCTGCATGAAGGGAGGTGAGAACGAAAACATTCTTCTTATGCCTCCACTTCATAGCGAGCAAATTATTATACTTCAAGCAGGCTCTCTCCCCCAGCCTAAGACGGGAATCTACAAGCCGCTGGGGAAAGCCCCGGCGATTAGGTCGCACGGTGCCACATGCTCCAATCTGATGATCAAAAAGGTGGCTAAAAAGTGGCACGCTCGTATAATAATTGTCCACGTACAAGTGGTACCCCTTTCCGAATAAGGGTGACACCAAGTCCCACACTATCTTGCCAGCGCTTCCTATGTAGTCAGGGCAGTTTGTCGGCTCTACGTGACTATCTTTTCCCTCGTAAACCATAAATCTACATGTATAGCCTGTGGCCCTGTCACAGAGCTTATACATCTTGACCCCGTATCTGGCACGCTTGCTGGGAAGGTACTGTTTGAATGACAAGCGGCCAGAAAATTTAACCAGGGACTCATCAACGCAGACAACTTGATGGGGGGTAAACAAGTCTGCAAAACGTTGGTTGAAGTGGTTTACGAGGGGCCGAATTTTGTAGAGCCGATCGTATTCAGGGTCTCCACGAGGACGACAGAGTTCATTGTCGTTGAAGTGCATGAACCGCAAAATCTGCTCGTATCGTGCCCTGGCCATGGAAGCAGAGAACAAGGGTGAATGGTAAATTGGGTCAGTGGACCAATATGACCGCAACTCACTCTTTTTATTCAACCCCATGAGGAGGGAAAGGCCCAGAAAGATCTTAAATTCGGAGACCGTAATTGGTCTCCAATCTCTGGCAAGGGTGGACTGGGGCATAGTGGCGATGTATTGACCAGCCTATAAATTGCTTTGGTCCACAATAGATCTATAGAGATCTTCGGTGAAAAACAGCGAATAAAAATCCAGTGGCGTAAAGTCAACTGTTTCCACCTGAATTCCGGGTTGGCCAGTGAAAGGGGGAAGTACGGGTGCTGCAGAAGTGGTGGGTACCCAATTCGGATTGGCCAATGCAGCAGGAAGGGCACTATGGGCACGACGGGCCTGTGTTCGTCTTCTTGGTGGCAGCGGGACACTACTAGTGCTTGCCACCTCGCCAGCTTGAACTGCACTTATGGGACTCGCCACGTCACCACGTGATACTGCAGTGCTGGATGTACGACCAGGGTGTACTAGGCCGCTGGTGCTTGCCAGTTCACCAGAAGGAGTAGCGGCGCTAGTACCTCTCTGCTCCATACGAGAGCCCTGCGGTTCTTGCACTTCAAGGACAGCATAAGTTCGGGGTCTGGTACGCCTGACCTTAGCAGGGACCACAACTCCGTCGTCAGAGCTATCTGTCATGGAGCCGCTGTCCTCTACAGGTTCGTATTCTGAGCTTGAACTTGACAGATGAGTGACTTCCTCTTCACTATCTGTCATGCTCAGAATCCTGTAGGCCTCTTCACTAGTGTACCTTCGATTTGCCATTTTGGCCTCTAAATTTAGGGGTACACTAGTGAGACTCACAGGCAAAAAAGCTCCCGACTGTCAGCGACTGATTCAAAACGCTACCAAAAAACTGTTAGCGATCGCAGGGATCAGGCCTGACTCTGCGACCGCTGCAGTTATGTGTGCTTAGTGTTTTGTAAGTGTCAGTAATCGATCGATACTGCACTTGGGTGGGCTGGGCTGGGCTGGGCCGAGGAGCAAAACGCAGGTGCTAGCAGGTATCTGGGCTGATCCCGCTAACACTGCGTTTCAGGGAACCCTAAACTGCTGGGGAGTATAGATCTGATCGGATCAGATATCGATCCGTTCAGATACTATAGCACTAAGGGAGGTGTATGCTGCGTGCGTGGGTTTTAGCGGTACTGGCGCTAACCTGACGCTGCCTGGGGCGACGCAGACCATATCTGATCCTAAAAACTTAACTTCTATCACCGCCGGGCAATTAGGGGGTTAAACCTTTATAAGGTAATAAACGGCGGGTGCCCTAAAACTATAATAAACTGTAATAAACTGTAATAAACTACAAAAAACAAACTATCTAACCAGCGTCACCCGTAACACTTATACGGTGATTGCTGGTGAAAGGGTTAACTAGGGGGCAATCAGGGGGTTAAAACCTTTAGCAGGTAGTATATGGGGGTCCCTGTCGCTATAAAACACTGACAGCGAACCTATATACTTACCTCCCTAAACTAGCGTCACCTGTGTCACTAATACAGCGATCAGAAAAACGATCGCTTAGCGACACTGGTGACGGGGGGTAATCAAGGGGTTAACTTTTATTAGGGGGGGTTAGGGGGTACCCTGGACCTAAGGGGGGGTACCCTAGACCTAAAGGGGGCTAACCTAACTGCCCTAACACTTATAACTGACAAACTGACACCAATGCAAAAAAAAAAAAACACTGCTATTGGTGTCAGAGTGACAGGGGGTACAGGGGGGTGATCGGGGGGTGATCGGGGGGTGACAGGGGGGTGAAAAGTGTGCCTGCGTGTTCTACTGAGTGTGTGGTGTTGGTGCACTTACTTGGATGTCTTCTCTCCTCGGCGTCGGATCAAAAAGACCGGCTCCAGGAGAGATTACATCACTTCCTCTCCCTCTGTTTACATTACAGAGGGAGAGGAAGCATTTGATTCGTGGGAGCGATCGGGAGGGGGTGGCCATCAATGGATGGCCTCCCCCTGACCCCTAATCGCCCGCGAACAAGAGCCGACCACTCAGGGCACCGGGGGGGGTCCGATCGGACCCCCCGCCCGCGGGAAGGCATCACGTATCAGGTACGTGATTTTGCCTGCCCGTGCCGACCTGCTCACGTATATATGCGTGAGGCGGTCGGCAAGTGGTTAAGGAGAAAGATGAGAAATGTACGAAATTTTTCTTTAAGAACGTTTTTGGTGGGAGGATGGAAATGAAAAATGTGTTGGATGAGGGTGGGAAGGAAGTGGATGGAAATAAGAGCATCAAGGAGGTGGTGAGGAAATTTTATTCTGAATTATACACGCCAGGTAAGGGTGATTTGAATGTAGAGAAAGAAGTTTTGGGTGAGATTGAGGAGTGCTTGAATATGGAGGATAAAGTTGCATTGGGGGCAGATGTTACAAAAGAGGAGATTGAGAAGTGTGTGAAGAGTATAAAAAAAGGGAAATCACCAGGAAGTGATGGGCTGCCGGTGGATTTTTATTGTGTTTCTTGGGAAGTAATAGGTGAGAGTGTTTTTGAGGTATGTAAGGAAGTGTTGGTGGGTGGAAGGTTATCAAAGTCTATGTGTGAAAGTGTTATTGTTTTATTGTATAAAAAGGGGGATAAGAGAGATCTAAAAAATTGGAGGCCCATTTCATTATTGAATGTGGACTACAAGATCATTGCAAAAGTTATGGCTGATAGGATAAGAGAGGTGATTGGGAAAATGGTGTGTGAAGAACAGGTGTGTGCTGTTCCTGGGAGAAAGATTGCGGAAGGTTTGGTGAGTCTAAGGGATGCATTGTGGTGGTGTAAGAGTAGGGGGCAGGGGGTGGCTGTGTTAGCAATTGATTTTGAGAAGGCATATGATCGGGTTGTGCATGATTTTATGTTTAAAGTATTGGGTAAGATGAGTATACCTGAGAGGATGATTGGATGGATTAGAGGTTTGTACAGGGGGATGGTTAGTAGAGTGCTTGTGAACGGATGGTTAACAGGGTAGGTGCATATTAGAGCGTGTATAAGGCAGGGGTGTCTATTGTCTCCTGTGTTGTTTGTTTGTGTGATAGAGCCGTTGTTGCGTATGTAGAAAAAAGATAAAATAGTGAGGGGTGTGGAGGTGCCTGGAGGGAATGGTAAGTGTTTGAGTGTAATTGGTTATATGGATGATGTTACTGTTTTGTGTAGGAGTGTGGTGGGTTTGAGAAGAGTGAAATTGTTAGTGGATGTGTTTTGTATAGCGAGTGGTTTTAGGGTGAATATGGGTAAAAGTGAATGTAAAGTGTTTGGTGTGGTAAGTGATATGATGTCCTGTGGATGGAAGGTATGTGTTGGAGGTTTGAGGGTGCTTGGAGTAAAGTTTGATTGTGACTTGTATGGTAGGGAGAGCTAGGAAGATGTGAGGGGGAAGTTGGAGAAAAAAATTAAATTTTGGTCTTTGAGATCATTGTCTTTAGAGGGTAAGGCCTTAATTATAAAATCAGTTTTTTTGCCTATTTTATTGTTTTTGTATTATGTTTTTCCTGCACCGGATAGGGTTTTTAAAAAAATTGTAAAGCTATGTTTTACCTTTTTTTGATCATCCAAAATGGAGAAGCTTAAGAGAGAAAAAGTAGTGAAAGGTAAGTTAAATGGGGGGAAAGGTGTGGTGTGGATTAAAAGATTTTTGGTTTTTAGATACATAAGTATGTGTGTGAAGCTTAGCAAAATGGAGAGTCTGTCCGGGTGTTTTCTGAGATATGTGGGAGGGGGAGTGTTGAGGAAATATAAATTGTTGGAGTATGATTTGAGGAAGCCTGTTTGTTTTAATCCGCCGTGGTTTTATGTGAGAATTGAGAGAGGAATAAGGAGGTTTGGGTTGGAGAGTGTAAGTAAGGAGCTTTGGTGTGAATGTAAAAAAGTATTAAGGATGGTGGACGGGAAGGAAGAATTGGAAATAATAGGGGGTTTGAGTGAGGGTAAGAGTGAGGAGGTATGGAGGAATGTATGCATTAAGGACCTGACAAATAGACAAAAGGATGTGGCTTGGATGATTGTACATGGGTGTTTGCCAACAAGGGTGTTTCAACGTAGAAGGAGGTTGGTGGATAGTGAAGTGTGCCCAAGGGAAGGGTGTAGAGGTTATGAGGATGTTGTTCATTTATTGTGGAAGTGTGAGTTTGCAATGAAGGTTTGGAGGAGGATGAGAGGTTTGATTAGAGGTTTGACTGGGGTGGAAGGGATAACATATGAAATGGTGGTGTATGGGTTATGTAATTTAGGAGAAACAAAGAGGAGAGTATTGTGGCTATTGGTTAATTGTGTGAAAGAGTGCTTATGGGATGTAAGGAATATTGTAGTCTTTAAGAATGAAAAGGTAAGTGTGAAGGAGTGTGCAGCCATGATCCGTGGGAGGTTATACTTCTATGGACTGTGTGATATTAAAAATTTTGGGTTGTTTAAAGCACAGGAAATTTGGTGCTTTAGACATTGGAAATATTGGGTATAAATAAATGATGTGTTTATGGTAAATTACTTTTTTTCCTTTTTTTTTTTTTGTTTTCAAACTTTTTTATTGTAGGAAAATATAACATTTGGGTGTACAGGCACTGTAGAGACATGAATCATAATGGTACGGAAGCATTTAACAGATAAATGAAGTATCACACACAGTGTAGATCATAGCTCATACAAGCGTACAAAGTGAGCCCATAAAACAATAGTAGTAAAATAATAAAATAAAAAGGAAAATAAAAAGACATACAGGTACTGAAGAAATTGGAAAACCGAAATCATACAATTGTGATCTATGTATACTTCTAATAAAATAGGTTTACAGTCAAGGAGTAAGACACAATGTGCCTATTTTTGTAAGGATCTAATATGTTATGAAGGCCCTAGGGTGTCCCTTTAGTGTGTTCTCAACAATTAAAGCTAACCCTCATTTTATAGAGGGTCAGCTGAAGCATCAGAGGGATCCTCCAGTCTGTTGCTCAATAGATGAGCTGTCCAGATGTTCCATTTTCGGTTAAATATAGGCATGGAATCTAGGAGAGTATGATGTATTCTCTCCATAGACCTGATAGACTCCATGCGAGAAATCACCTGTGACCAGGACACCTGGGGGCGTTTCCAGTTCAATGCTATTGCCCATTGAATTGCACTGAAGAGTGTGTGGATTAATTTTTGTAAGGGGTGGGGAACACCTGGAAGCTCCGCAAATAGTAAACACATCTGACATGTCAAGGTAAGTGATATTCCGGAGAGAAGTCTGATAAGGGATGTAGTTTTGTGCCAAACAGTGTCCAAGGCTTTACAACTCCAGAACGTATGCAACAGCGTTCCCCTGTCCTGGCATCCTCTGAAACATGTGCCATCGACCAGGGGATATATTCTGTGAAGACGCTCCGGAGTGTAGTACCATCTAGTGTGAAGCTTAAGCACTGTTTCCTTTATTGACATAGAACGTGTACATTTGTGCATGTTATCTAGCATGTCTTGCCAATCTCCATCAGGGATCTCTTGGGCCAACTCCATCTCCCAAGCCACCAACGCCAACGACTTTCGAGGGGCGTTGTAGTCATTGAGGTATCGATAAAGTACGGAGATTGTCCCCCTATCTCTCGCCGCCTCTCCACACAGATGTTCAAAAGGGGTCTTCGACATCTCCACCCCACCCCTCAAAAGAGTCGAGTAGAAGTGTCGAATTTGCAAGTATTGGTGGAACTCGGATCTACCCATCCCATAGGTCTGCTGCAAGTGGGTGTAGGAGCAGAAAGAGGCGTTCTGTAGCAGAGAAGCGAGGTCCACCAAGCCCAATGCAATCCATCTAAGATATGGCAGATTGGAGGAGAAAGCTGGGGGAAAAGAGGGTTCTCCCAAAAAAGAGGACAAGAGGGGGACGTCAGAATGCAACCTGAACTTTTTACAGTAAAGGGACCATAGATAAAGTGATTGACCAACAATATTGTTCAATGGGGTAATATCTTTAGGAGAGACTGAACGGGACCAGAGAAGGCCAGGGAGGTAGTATGGAGTTATTGAGATCCGCTCAAATTGTAGCCATGGCACCGGGGTCGGGAAGGAATGCCACTGTGCCATTTGGGTAAGCCGAGATGCCAGGAAGTATTTCCATAGATCCGGGCAACCCAGACCCCCCCTCCCCTGGGCTCTATACATCAGTGCCCATCCCACTCGCGGCTTTTTGTTCTGCCATATAAATCTGAGCAGGTCTATCTGAACCTTCTGAAGAATTGATCGCGAGACATATAGAGGTAGGGATCTGAAGAGAAATAGGAGTTTAGGGAGGATATTCATTTTTACTGCTTGGATTCTCCCCAGGAATGATATGTGATAGGAGGACCATTGATTTAACAGGTATTTGACATTGGAAAAAGCTGGAGGGTAGTTCAATGAGTATAACTGTTTTAAAGAGGGGGCCAATTTAACTCCTAGGTATTGTAGAGAGATATGGTTCCATGAGAATTTAAATTTTTCTGTAAGGGTGGTCAATAGGGGTTGCGGAAGGTGAATTGGTAGAGCCGAACATTTGGAGGGGTTAACGCTCAGGCCTGATAGTTTATGGAAAGAGTCAAGGGAGGACATAAGGTTAGGGAGGGAAAGTAAGGGGTCTGAGATGAACAGTAGTACATCATCTGCGTACAGGCTAAGTTTAAATTCCTGATCTCCCTTACTGTAGCCCCTGATGTTTGGGTCATTAGAGATGGATCTAGACAGGGGCTCCATAGCCAACGCGAACAGAAGCGGGGATAAAGGACACCCCTGTCTAGTGACACACCCCAGAGAGAAATAATCTGAGTAGCATCCTGGAAGTTTAATTCGGGTTTTTGGGTTATGGTAAAGGGCCTTAAAGCCATGTAAAAATGCCCCACTAAACCCAAATCTGGCCAACACTGTATCCAAATATGTCCAGAGGACACTATCAAATGCTTTGTTTATATCTAAACTTAAAAGCAATACTGAGTTAGAATTCATATGGGCGTCCTGCAAAATATTAGTGGCCAAACGAATATTATCTGTAATCTGTCTCGATGGGATAAATCCGGTTTGATCGGGCGATATCAAGGTTGTAATAACTTTGGCCAATCTGTCAGCCAGGATCCTCCCGAACATTTTGAGATCATTATTAATAAACGAAATGGGGCGGAAATTTTGGGGTAGGGTATGATCTTTGCCAGGCTTGGGAATAAGGGACATGTTGGCCAATAGCATTTCCTCAGGGAAACATTGTCCTTTGAGTATTTGATTAAACATATTTGTGAGTGTGGGGAGTAGGGATTCAGAGAACTTTTTGTAATAAACAGGAGAGAAGCCATCCGGGCCTGGGGCTTTAGAGGGTTTGAGAGAGGAGATAATAGAGGCCACCTCCTCCGACGAGCAAGGGGCATTTAGGATGTCCAATTGCTCCTCTGAAAGTCGAGGGAGCGAGAGGGAATCCAGCCATGACTGCACAGGTGGAGGGCGTGAGGGGTCTGGGCCAGAAAACAGTTTTTGGTAGAAGGTGGAGAAGATCTGCAGAACATGTTTTGGATGAGAGGTTAGGTTGCCATGGCGATCCTTTAGTTTATAGAGATGGGTCGGTTGGGTAGATTGTTTAAGCTTTCGCGCAAACAGCGTGGAAGCAGAGTTACTGTAAAGAAGGAAGCGGGCTTTAGACCATCTAAGAGACTTTTCTATCTGATCTGATAGTATATCATCTAGAGCCCTTCTTTTTTCTGTGATTTGAAGGAGCAATTCCTGTGTAGGGGTCTGTGTGTGTATATGATAAAGTTGTTCCAGTTCTAAGGTAAGTTTGTGGGTGTCTTGTTGTTTCTGTCTTTTTTGGGTCGTGGAAATCTCTATTAGATGGCCCCTCATCACAGCCTTATGGGCTGCCCACAGAGAGGTAGGGGAAATGTTCTCTACATTATTGAGCCTGAAATATTCGTTGAGACGTTCCTCCAACTGAGCCACAATCACAGGATCTGTGAGTAGTGTGTCATTGAGGCGCCAGGACCTTGCTATATGTGGGAGGCCCAAGCATGTGATATGGGTGGATACAAGGTGGTGATCCGACCATGGGCACACATGAATGTTAGCAGTAGTTGAGTTCATTGTCAGAGAGGGGGTGCCAAAAATATAATCTAAACGTGAGTAACTGTCATGGGGGTGGGAGTAGAACGTATATTCCCTAGAGCCGACATTGTGGGCTCTCCATATATCTATAAGTTGGGAGGATTTTAGGGAGTGTTGAAGGGATTTGGGAAAGGCCTGGGACGTTGGACATGTTCGGCTTCTATCAAGTCCTGAGTGGGCAACCAAGTTAAAGTCCCCTCCGATTAGTATATGAGGGGAGTGGAACTTATCTAATGTTAGGAAGAATTCCTTGAAAAATGTTGCCTGTGAGGTGTTTGGGGCATACACTGAGGCTATAGTTAGAAGTTTGTTTTGAATGGTACCCTGAGCTATCACGAAACGACTGTTGGGATCTTTATAAATCTTTTGAGCCTGAAACATCACAGAATTTTTGATAAAGATGGCCGCCCCTCTAGACCTGGACCCATGAGTGGTGAAATAGCTTTGATTAAAAGATTTGTCAAAGTGTGATGGGTGATTATCTCTAGAGAAGTGAGTCTCCTGGAGCAAAATTCTATCCGCCCCAAGAGATTTATACATTTTAAATGCTTTTCTTCTCTTCTGTGGGGTATTAAAACCTTTAACATTATGGGAAATTATATTAATACCCATGGTTATTTATAGTAAATTCGCTAGGGTCAGTAAGGGGTCCAGGCCAAGAGGGAGCCATCATACAAAAACCCGGCCTCCTCAGAGGCATTGCATATCTTAGACGTACAGTCCAATGAGGCTGCACGTATCGAACCCCTGAGTTGGTAGCACATACATCACTAAAGTAAAGCCAGTAGATTTGAAAAACATAAAAAGAAAATAAAAACATATAATCATAACCACAGAGAAATAGAAAAACTAGAGGCCTGAAAACTAGGCCCAAAAAAGGCCAAACAAAGCTCTGGGGGGTCATGGGGAAAAACAGCCCATGGACCCAAAAAAAAATTTCCATTCGGACCTTAGGGTCCGACACTCTGAGCGGTAATGTTCGTGTCATCCGTGCAGACATATATTCTGCTGAGGAATTTACCTGTGGGGAATCAACCAGCTTCGACATCACTAACCAGATGAGAAGCCAGTCAGTTCTCATTAATAAGGAGTGTGGGGACAATCATGAGGATGCATCCGGGAGTCCGTAATGAGCCGGGAGAGTCCAATGTTCTCTAAGCATGACGGGAGATGTTCCATTCTCGATACCCTGGTGGGAGAGAGACAAAGAGAAAAACAGGGGTAGGGGAAAAAAAAAAAAAGGGGGGGGGAAAGTGTGCCTCGATGTCAGTCACGGCGTTGATCGCGGCGGTCTCTTCTAGGTGGAGGGGTCACCCAAATGGCTGAGTGACGTGGAGTGGAGGGTAGTCTGGGCAAGGAAGCCGCATCCAGGAGGCACAACTTCACAAGCAATTCCTTTCCCTCCATTGGTGAGGTTACGGTGTATGTTGTGCCGTTGTGGGGCACCTGGAGCTTGAATGGGAAACCCCAGCGATAGCGAATACTGGCAGCCTGGAGAACCAAAGTAACTTCCTTCATCCTTCTGCGTTTATCCAGGGTGGTAGGGGAGATGTCAGGGTAGATTTGAATCTGGGTACCTTCCAGACGAATACTTGGGCTGTTCCGCGAGGCTCTAAGTATTTCCTCTTTGATCAGGAAGTCCTTAAGACAGAGTACTATGTCTCTTGGTGGTTTTTCTGGGGGAGGGGGGGGGCGAAGGGCCCTGTGGATCCTATCGCAGGAGAAGGCTGAAAGTGGGGAGTTTGGTAAGAGGGATTGGAAAATCTTTTGTATTGTGGGTAGTAGATCTGTGACAGACTCAGGCACTCCGCGTACCCTGAGATTGTTGCGGCGGTTTCTATTGTCTAGGTCCTCAATGTGGGCTTGTAGCTGCAGGACCGTTTCAGATAGGGACTCATGTTCCTTCCTAAGGTCAGAATACACTAAGGAGAGCTCATCGTGTTTTGTCTCAAGTAAATCAGTTCTGCTACCCAGGGCCGCAATCTCCAGGGACAGCGTGTTGGTAGACTTGTGGAGCTCAGATTGAAATTTCTGGGCGATCTTGTCATACATTAGCGTCAGGCTCTCATCCAGATCAGCTTTAGTAAGTTGAAATGAGTACTCACTGTCTCCCTGGGAGTGCGGTGGTGAGGGAGCCGCTGCAGGAGTCTGTGTCTTTCGGGCGCCATCTTGGGCCTGCATGCTTCTCTCCTTCTCTCTCAGCAAGTATGTCGTTAGGGATCTTTGGGCCGGTTTTTGACGGCGATTTCTGGTGCCCGTCATGCGCTGAGTGTTCCGCCGGGGGTGTGGGGGAAAGTTAGGTAGATTGTGTGTGTTGATCGCCCCGGGGAAGTGCCGTTAGTCTCCGCGGCTCACGGAGCTCTCAGCCCTTGCTTCCTCCTCGGTTCGCGCCGCGCATGCGCCCCCTTCCTTTTTTTTTTTTAAGAAGAAATATGATGTTGGTGGAGGGTTAGCATGAAGGAGAGCAATAGAAGAAATTGTGTTGTTTATAGGGATAGGGCTGAGGAAGTTCTTTTTTTTTTAATAAATTGTGGGTGGTTTGGTTGTTTTATGTAAATATATGGTGTTGTGGAGGTGGGTGAGTTGAGTTGGTTGGGAGGGTAAGGGTGGGGTTTTGTGATGATATGTAAATATTGTTGTTTTCTTTTTTGTCTTTCCTTTGCCGTTTTGAAGTGTATGTCAAAAACAACAAATGTGAATGTTTATTTGACTATGTATTTCTTGCATTATTTTTAATAATAGAAAATTAAAAAAAACTTGCAATAGCAATAAGATCTAATCCTAACATTCAAGGGGTGTCCTGTCGGAGCCAAGTCCACAAATGTGGATTATTTGCAGACGATCTCCTCCCTCCCAAACCTCTGCAAACTCCTGAAGGAGTTTTCCAAGATTTCAGTGTTAAAGGTTAACTACTCTAAGTCATCAGCTCTAAACATCTCCCTCAAAACAGACACTGTGCCCTCTCTCCAAAGTTCCTTTGACTTTAAATGGAGCGACTCCTCTATTGATTATCCGGGGATTAAACTCACAGCTAAAACGGAGCAATTATATTCTGCCAACTTCCCCCATATATACCGTAAGCTCGAAGCTGACTTAGGAATCTGGTCAAAGGGTGGGTTATCCTGGTTAGGGAGAATCCACGCCATTAAGATGACATTACTACCCAGACTCCTCTACCTCTTCAGAGCCCTTCCGATAAAAATTGTTAAAGATCATCTAACCTCATTTCAAAGAAAAGTAGTCAAATTTATTTGGGGGGGGTAAAGGACACAGAATCCAGCAAAGCACCCTATTCCTGTCCAGACCACAAAGGGGCTTAGGTCTCCCCCAGCTATTCTGGTACTATCAAGCAGCCAGGCTAGCCCAGATCTCTACAGTTTACTCGAAGGCTGAGAAACCAGATTGGATCCAAATAGAGCGACAGGCTGTACCATCCTACTCCATTGACTTCCTACTGTGGGTCCCCCCCAGAAAACGCCCCCCAATCCTCTCCCCGTCTCTCTCTCAATCCTTCAAAATCTGGGATAACTTAAGAAACAACCCTGCTTTAATTTCGAATTGCCACCCTCTAGCACACATCTTCAACAATCCCGACTTTACCCCGGGACTAGACATCAAAGCATTCCAATGGTGGTTGGACAAGGGGCTGTATCGGATCGGACACTACTTTACTACCGTCAGCCCTATCTCCCTTGATTTTTGTGTGGACCATCTAGAGATTCCTAACTCTGAATGTTACAGATTTCACCAAATAAGACACTTCCTCCGCCACATTGGGGGGGAGAAATCCTCTTCTCACACATTCACGCCATACAAATCATGGTGTGGGAAGTCCACAGAACAGAGGGGTGGAATCTCCATCATCTACCAGTCACTTTCCAATCAATCTGTCAAGACCCCATACATGCTCGCGTGGGAGAGCGACCTGTCCCTACAATGGGACCTAGATAAATGGAGGGGTCTCATTCAATAGGGCCTCTAAGGGCATAAAGAACATATCCCTGATAGAATCCAGCCTCAAGGTCATCACTAGGTGGTATCTAACTCCGGATAGATTGGCCAAAATGTTCTCCTCAGCAGACCCCAGGTGCTATCATGGTTGTCAACTTAGGGGCTCATTAGCCCACATATGGTGGAATGTCCGAGATTGAGGCCCTTCTGGAGCAGGATTTTCTACCTAATCAGAAAAGTCACTAAAGTCCAAATTCCGAAAATCCCTGCCATAGCTCTCCTCAATGCAAACCTACCTAAAACACCGAAACTTACGCGTAAACTAATACATTTCATTCTCCTAGGTGCTAAGCTAACCATTGCCAAAGCCTGGAAACAACCCAAGGTTTCCGTCAAGGCGGCTACCCGTAAAATATTGTGGATTATGTCCCAAGAGAAACTCGCCAGTATTCTTCACAACACCAAAGCGCAATTTGAAGCTATCTGGGAACCTTGGGCAAAGCATATGGGCATATCCCTGATTCCAGGAGTGCAACCGTAATATTCGCAGGTCCTCAAAGAGCTGTGGGGCCCTCTCCCTTTGATAGGCTTTCTTTTCTTTACCTCCTCCTTCTCCCCCTCTTTCCTCTTTTTTCCCTTCCCTCTCTCCTTCCCTTTTCTGTGTATTCCTCCACAGTACTTAGAACGTTCTCCAGATTTAAATGCATTTAGGTCCCCAGAGGGGAGTCTCTCCCCTGGGGGCAAGTAACACAGGTCTTAGCTGCCTCAACTTATACCCTAGTCCCCAAGCCTTATCTACTGAGAGGCGAATTAGGGGGCTCCTTGAGATTTGGCACAGTGTGATCCCTTTTGGGGTGCCGGTGGAACCTCTCCTTGCCCCTCCCTTCTTCTGGTCGAAAATCAGAGGGAATTTTCATATGTGTAAGAGGTATTTTTGCTTCTTAGGAACCTTGTTTAATGTTTTCAGATATGTCTTTTTTGATTTACAAGGCACGCACTCCTACTGTACGATGGGGGACCCGATGCGCATGGCCGGCGGTTGCGATCGCCGCTGGCTACACGTGCTCACGTGCTTGAGCGCCAGCATGGGGATTTGTGTGTGTA
This sequence comes from Aquarana catesbeiana, assembly GCF_042186555.1. Taxonomy (NCBI): domain Eukaryota; kingdom Metazoa; phylum Chordata; class Amphibia; order Anura; family Ranidae; genus Aquarana; species Aquarana catesbeiana. The sequence continues at coordinate 368,416,335 of NC_133325.1, forward strand.
AACACACAAATCCCTGTGCTGTCAGAGGAGAGGAGACATGTTTGTTCCTAGTAAGTAGGAACAGTGATATGTCTCCTCTCCTACTCAGTCCTATCCCCATACAGTTAGAAGACACTGAGGGAACACACATTTAACCCCTTGATTGCCCCCTAGTGTTAACCCCTTCCCTGCCAGTGACATTTACACAGTAAGCAGTGCATTTTTATAGCACCGATCCCTGTATAAATGTCAATGGTCCCAAAAATGTGTCAAAAGTGTCCGATCTGTCCGTCACAATGTCGCAATACTGCTAAAAATCGCAGATCACCGCCACTACTAGTAAAAAAAAATATAATAAAAATGCCATAAAAATGCCATAAAAATGCCATAAATCTTTCCCATAGTTTGTAGACGCAAATTAACCAATATACACTTATTGTGATTTTTTTTTACCAAAAATATGTAGAAGAATATATATCGGCCTAAATTGATGAAGAAATTTGTTTTAATTTTTTAATAAATTTGGGGGATATTTATTATAGCAAAAAGTAAAAAATATATATATATTCTTTTTTTCAAAATTGTCGCTCTTTTTTTGTTTATAGTGCAAAAAATAAAAACAGCAAACGTGATCAAATACCACCAAAAGAAAGCTCTAATTGTGAGAAAAAAAAAGACACAAATTTTGTTTGGGTACAGTGTCACATGACCGCGCAATTTTCAGTTAAAGCAACGTAGTGCCAAGTTGTAAAAAGTGCTCTGGTCAGGAAGGGGGTAAAACCTTCTGGGGCTGAAGTGATTAAACAATCATGTCTGCATAAACGATGGAAACAGTAAAATTGTGAGAAAGGGAGAAAGAATGGGTAACAAACAAAATTATATTGATTTCAGCTACTTAATTTGTGTCTTTGGGGAATTATATTTGAATCAAATAGAGATCACAAAAATTGGCTCCAACATTAAAATAAGGGTGAACAAACCATTCATTTCAAGAATGTAAGAATTTTGTGTAACTATTAGTATAGAGAACATTTTTCCCTTCACACAAAGATTAATATCTGTGAGTGGCGGGGGAGTGGGAGAATTACAGTTAAAAGTAATATTTAGTTTAGCGTAGAGGATGTGTATGATAACAGTCCTGAAGAGAGCGTATTAGAACATCCCATTGGGTTTCAATAAGCACAATATTTCCAAACATTTTACTAAGTGTCATATTAAAGATCCAAGCGGAATCCAATTCTGGGAAATAGAGAAGTATTAGATGCAATAGAGGGGGACCAATAAAATGAAAAAAAAATTCTAAAAATGAACCGAAATGGATCCACAAATTAAAAACACTAGCACCAAGAGGATCTAATATATAGTTTGATATTTATTTTTATTAATATTTTTAGCAATGAGGATGCTTAGAGTATACTTTTGAAAAATAAATGCTAGATGGTGCTGGTATACACCACAGCATTTTTTAAAGTGTAATTAATTCATATTATATTAAATATGGGTTAATGAATATGGGTTTTTGTGGGGTTCTTTTTTAAAAATAATGCTATTTTGATAGGCAGTTTTAAAATAGCTATATTATCTAAACATTTTAATAGAAGTAGTATTGATGTACACTGGTTATATAGTAGTATCAAGGTGGCGCTTGGGTAACCTTGGTAATAATACACACAGAGACTAATAAAACCCATCAGATGTTACCCAACCCTTAGCCCCTCATAAATTCATGTGATATGATGTAACATGTAGGGCTGGGCTGGGTGACATCACCACATTGTTCCAGGAAGTAACTGGTATACACCAGGAGACAGTTCGTTTTTAATGCTTTTGAAGGGTGGATTGATGTTTAACATGTGCTTTACCTATGTACCTCAATGTTTGGTGCACATTGACATGTGAGTGTAATATTTTTATATTTTGAAAAGGCGATACAGAGGAGGAAAGGTGAATGTTATGATCTGACCCTTAGGAGGAAAGACTCAGATTGACCTTCATGCAAGCATATTCATTTTCCAGCACTTTTTTTTCATATATTTGGAAAAGGAGTACAGTGGTGAATGGATATTTGAGAATTTATTATTTTGCACAATATCATTATTTTTAGGTGTATATTAAACACAAGAGAATGCCATTTAATTTTTAAAATGTTTTGGATTTGTAGCACTGCATTATTTATTGAGTATAATAGTGATTTCAATTTACTGTTGGGAATCCTGTGTGACAGCAATGACTACATTTGGTCAGTGACAACACCCACTATTTCTTGTGGTAATACTGCAGCTGGGAATATGTTATATAGCATTGGGAGTGCAGCATTTACAGATGGGGCTATGAGTTATCTTGATTGGTATGGGCTACCTCGCTGGATGACTTGATTGATGGATAAATTATTGGGCACCATGAATGATGTTGGCTTTAATTATGGGGCATTAATAAACTTAAAGAAGAAAAAAACATTTCTTCTGGTTATAGATTTTTTTCATTTTAAAAGCCAGTAAGTATGCATTTGCTTTGACACCCTCCCCCTCCTTTCAAGGTACCCCCTCCAATATTAAAAGGCATATGACCTGATATGATATAGGAAGGGGGCTCCTATATATCAAGGAGAACCCAACACCAATTTTTAACACTTTTTTTTTTAAATATAAAATAAATATATAAAAAGGCAACCCTTCCATTATATGAAGAAAAAAAATCCTTTTCAATTTAAAAAGTCAAACCAACAACTATTTTGCATGTAAAGCACACTTTCTCAAGATACTTGAATAATCTATAGAAGTTGATCCAAGTGTTTTGAGAAAGCATGTAACTTATCTGTTAGGAGCACCGAGACCCACTGCTGAGAATTTGCAGTGAAAAATAGTGTGGGGTCTCTAAGGGCAACATCTTCTGTATGCACAGGTCTGATCTGACCTCCAGAAACACAAACGGTGGGTGGCACATATCTATTCATGTCATATTGCTAGGTCAATATAATTTCAGGGCCACTAGGATTGAAAGTTTTGTTAAATCCTTAGCAGAACTATTGATGAACCAAACATACCTGGGTTCAGTTCAGGGAAGGGTAGACTGTCCCCTTGGCAATTACTTTTCCTTATACTAGCCCTGAGACCTTGCTGATGAACTGTGCTTCACAACAGACAATGTAAGTCACATTGCATACTAGATCAATCCAAAATACTTGAATCAGCACTAAGAAGTTTATGTGGTAATAATACTAGATAATCCACATCAAAGCTGCAAGTGTAAAGTATCACTCTTCTCTAATATACTGTGTATGGATATACTGTTTTTACCCATACAGAGCATAAGAGATTAAAGGGAAAAAAATAAAAAGGAAATTTTGCCTGGAGTTTAGTTTTAAAGCCATTTATTGAAACCACAGATCATCAGATGACACACAACAGTTACAAAAAGGGTATACCCACACAATACAAATAACATGTAGACATGCCTGCATAAAAATGTAAATGGCAAATCACAGGGTAAAACAAAACACATTCTCTGAAAAGCTCAAAAAAATACATGTAAACAACAACCAAACAGTCCTAATCATCTTTGCACAGACTTTGAGTCACTGCTCTGAAACATGTCTCTAGTGGTTGAAGAAGAAATCGTTGGCGCCATAGTTTGCTCCAAAGTCTGCAGAGGTTTTTTTCTTTTTTTTGCTCCTCATAAACAGTATTGTTTGGAAATAGATCCATTTTATTTTATGTTGGTTCATTCCCTTGTTACATCAAAGTACCTTTGCAGCATACTTGCAGCAAGCTTCATCTAATTAAATAATTTAAAGCCTTTGGGGTATGACTACATACAGATAAAAGTCGATTGTTGGGGACATAGAAAATTACATTCCCAGCTTCGTTCATAGAATTATTAATTGGATGCCTTTCCAGGTTCTCATGGTGAGGCAAGATAGCAGTGATGTCATGTCTACTTGAACCCTTGAAAACATTACAGGAACAAATGCTATGAGGCTGAAAAGAGTTTAAATAGAATGCAAAATTGCAAAACTATATTGAATTTCTCTGTCACAAAAAAAACAAACACTTGTAGAAATAATTTCCCTAATGTTATTAAACAACACACTATACTGTTTGTGTTATAATATCAAATAACATTGTTATAAGGATAAAAATGTGCAATCCAATAATGTTATTGTGTAGTGTTTGGCATCATCACCATTACAGCGTTCTTGTAGTGGCACATGAATGCACTAAATAGTTATTGAATTTATATATATCTATATTTCATAAATAGTATATTTTTTTCTTAGGTACAGCTGTGCTATAAGCCAGCAGTTATAGACGCTTAGTAGGCCACACAGATATATAAGAATATTTACTTTGGTTTAATTAAGAACAAACCCCTTTTCCTGGAGCACATCATGTCAGCTTACTCCCCATGGCCCCTCGGGACCACCCCCTCCAAAGGCATAAAGTTAGAGGTTTCCTTCTCCACAAGGTTCTAATTTTGTCCTCACTCCAGGATTCTATATTTGGCCAAGAAAATGTTCCCTATTCTCCTATCCTGGTTCTACCTCTCCAGGTTGGAATCCTCAAGCTAAGTCTGGGGTTCTGCATGTGGCCTAAATATAGGTGCCACTCTAACAGCGATCTCAGTCTGCTGCTGCCAGTTGGATCCCAGTGTCTGTGGTCTGTGGCTTATAGGTTTCCTTGGTTTGCCTCTTCTCCCACCAGTTCACTTCTCTGTTATGGTATATGGTGTCAGCTACGTTTCCACCATCTGATGTCACTTCCACAAAAATTAGAAGTCAGGTTTCTGTGGCGATGTTAATGCTGGGAGGCAGCGTGGCTTGGTGGAACAGGTCCTTCATTCCTATTGAGGCAGATCTTTAAAAGAACTATTGGAGAGGACAAGGTCTGAAGGTTGTCAGTTGGGGGACTGACCGTGTTCAGCTATCCACGGGTAGGGGCATGTCAAACAGCAGCATTTCAGGACATTACCTTTTGGATATGAAAGAACCGACAGAGTTGTATACCATATTTGATTACAGCAGTGAAACAGGTTTTTGACTGTTAAGAGTATCCTTCCCAGACTCTGAAAAAATTGATAAACTATTTATCCAATCTAAAGAAGACGTAACCCACTTTTATGGTGATTTTTGAGATCAGAGAAATGATTGAGGAAATATTGGGAAAGCCAGACAAGACTGCAACATTTTTTATTCATTTTACCCGGATGATTCAAAGACATTAGATGATGCACTTAAAGTGGTTGTAAAGGTAAAAGGTTTTTTTTTCCTTAATTCATTCTACTCATTACCTGTGTGAAGGTGTGCAGCTCTCCCCCTAGCCCCCCCCTTATACGTATCTAAGCCCATTCTCAATCAAGTGTTGTGCTCGAGAGCAGCAGCTCCTTCTGCTCTCTCTCTTTCCCCACAGGGCAGGTTGAAAGCAGTGGGAGGCATTGCCTCCTGCTGCTATCAGTCAAATCCTGTGATGAGAGAGCAGGGGGTGAGGTGAGGCCAAGCCGCACTGTCTATGTTAATAGATGCTGACACCATGGTACAGGATCGAGACTGCAGGAGTTCCACAATAGAAAGCAGCTTCCTATGGTGGCACACTTAAAAGAGGGAGAGCCATGAGCGCTGGCTGGGGACTCGAGAAGAAGAGAATTGGGGCTGCTCTGTGCAAAGCCATTGCACAGGGCAGGTAAGTGTGACATGTTTATTTTATTAATTTTTTTTAATTAGGTGTACAATTACTTTAAGGTTGATGTGGCATTGCAAAGGCTGGCATGACATGTCATATTGCCCTTAGATAACTATGACTTTTAGGAATGTGATGGATAGAAGATTGGATGTGGGGTTTAAAATGGCAATTTACATAGCAGCAGGCTGTGCCTGTAAGCCAGTGGTGGCCTTGAAATCTGTGGCCAGAGACTATGGGTGCTGTCCAGTGAATCAACAGGAAATTTGGAGGGGCAATCAGAAGCATTGACATTGGAGGAGCTGAAGTCGGTGACTAATTTTCTGGCAGAGCCAGCAATGGACTTAGTTCAGTTGTCTGCTAGAATAATGATTCTATTGGCATTGATCAAAGTAGTCTTATGGCTGAAACATTGGATGGAGAATTCCACTTTGCATCAGTGACTCTGCTCTGTGCCTTATATAGAAATAGTCCTAAATGGCAAGACCTTTGAACGGGCTATAAACTGGGTCACATGTGGAACGTCAGGATTGATTTCACAGGAAGAAGGAGAAGAAGAAAGCAACAGCCCTTTTGCTCAGGGATGAGATCCAGGAAGCATTTTTCTGTTAAGGAAATTGTTGAAGAATTGTATCTAAAATTTTTGATCTCTTTTATTAAGCCAGCAAATTTTAGGATGAGTCTTCTGTTGTCACAGTTGTGCAACCGGTTTGTGTGCCTTCCATTTCATCTCAGTTTAGCTCCACGAACCTTCTCAAAACCTTTTCTGGTGTGGTGGCCTTCCTTCAGTTGCACAGTTCAAGGACATCCATAAGGGCCTCAATTTGATGGTTTGATGGTTGAGAACATTATCAGAAAAGGTTTTAATGACTACAGAACACATCTCCCTGTATTGTGGTGATGGCGAGGGGGGAAGTGGTCTGTAGTATTAACACATCTACTGCCCTGGGGTTACAGTGCTGCTTTTCCTTGTATACAGTACAAAAAGTGAGCCATCACATACAAGTACTGGCAAGTGGCAGTATATTAAAATTATGCAATTGGGCTAACACACACTTAAAACTCACTTACATAATTATATATTCATCTGATAACAGTTATATATATATATCATATGTCTAAAATTATATAGCCCTATTCCATAGAAGCCATTGTTTTGATACACTACAATGATAATGGCCAACAAACCCGATAAAGCTGTTTTCAGTTTGGAATAATTTGCTCTATCATATTAGGCTGTGTCTGTGCTACAAATCAGGGGTTCTGAATGTACAGTTAAATAAGTGGCATCAAAAATGTGTGATTTTCAGGTATAGAAAAATGTGACCAACTTGTTAACTGCACAATTAGGTAAATTATAATTTTTAAAATTAAAATCTTTACAATTTATAATTACATCCACATTTGCAGAAATGCATACTACAGGCTAAGCTATCTTTTTTTTTTTTTTTTTGGCTTTATAATATTTTAGATGATAATTTTGACAAAAAACACCTTATTTTAAATTGCAATAAAGGAATCTAACTACATCCATTCTATTTAATTATAAACATAGTTTTATGTAGCCCCAAGGATATAAAATAATTTAGTGTCAGAATAATTGCTTCCTAATCAGCAGTCTATGCTGTTCCCAGAAAGACTCTTATATATCTCTCCTCAGGAGGCAATTAACAGCATATCAGTAACAGAAGCAGTTAATAGAAGATGGTGTGTAACACCTTAATTCCATTCAGTTGGAAATAATATTTAGAAACAATGTTTTGAATGCTGTTTGAAACCAAGTAAAACATTTTCCCTTGATATGTCCAGATCCCTCATTGGTATAAGAAACATGCTATGACTGGAGTTCAAGAAAAGAGTTTATATGTTGAGTTTAATTGTGTTATAGTGCAGATGAGGACAAAGAAAGGACAAATATACTATTGGCAAATAACACATCAGTGCAGGATCATTGACCAGATGTACTATATGACTTCAATTAAATTATCCTAACTTATAGACTGTTTACACAATGTGACAGTAAGGCTTAACTGGTTTATTTTTTAATTCTACCTTTATAAAATATTAGTAATTATGATATTCTGAAATATATAGCTGTCTCAAATAGTGTAGTTTACTGGTTAGGTCTTATAGCTTGTTGTTTCAATTTCTGCTAGTGTCTATGTTTCATCTTTGTATGTGTGGGTTTCCCCCAGGTGTTTTGGGTTTCTCTTATAACCTATAAATATGCTGGTACTGTAAATGCCTTTCATCCAAAGTTGTCCTTAAGCAATACCATGCTTAACCATGGGTTAGAGAGCATTGCCACCTGCCTTGGACTTACTACTAAATCATACTAAATCATGTAGAAACATATAACTTAATATGTTTTACACTTTACTTATTTTTATTATTAAGTAAACCTAAATGTTAACTTTAAAGTGATAGTAAAGCTTCAGCTTTAAAAAAACAAAAAACAAACATGCCATTCTTACCTGCTCTGTGCAATGGTTTTGCACAGAACAGCTCCAATCCTCTTCTTTTCGGGTCCCCCACTAGTGCTCCTGGCTCCTTCCCCTTGACTAGTGCCCCCAATTGCAAGCCGTTTGCTATGGGGGGCACTGGTGCATGCTCGTTCCCGAGCCCTGCTCTATGCATCCATGACTCACTGGCTGCTGTGTCTCAACCAATGAGGAGAGTGAGACCCAGGACAGCTGAGGCTAGATCAAGAGGGGGCTCAGGTGAGTATTGGGAGGGGCTGTGGGGGAGAGCAACACACAGAAGGTGTTTTACCTTCATGCATAAAATGCATGAAGGTAAAACACCTTCACCCTTTACAACCACTTTAACTAGTTGTGGCTAGTGAACACAATTAAAAGGCTAGTACTTAGGGCATATGCATTCTCTTCTTTGCCTGGAGCTTCCTGGCCACAATTATAGAGAAATCCCTTCTGTCATTTTGTCAGAAGGCTGGTCCAGTGTAAATTGAGATTTGCAAAACAGTGTCAGCAGCATTAATAAGAATGTTGAAGTAACAACATTATTGTTTTTACATTTTCCTTATTCTGATCTGAACATGTTGTTAGGTAAAGAAACCTTCTAGCTGCTCCTTTGTAAATTGTGTCTACACAGAACAGTGTCTACAGTCTCAATGATTATTATCATGTAACTCCTTATCCTCTTAGATAGTGTTATACTGCTATTTTTTTACCATTATTGTTTACATATTTATTTATTTATTTTTTATATTTTTTATCATCTCTTTTTTAGGGATAAAAAAAAAATATATTGCATTTGTAAATAATTTTTCCATGCTTTGTAATAGGAATGCAATTTTAGTATTGTAAACAGTACAAAACACTGGCCACTAGAAAAAAAGTAAATTTTTGTCTATAAATTTGTATAGAAAATAAAATACTTTTTTGCAAGACAGCAGTGCCCAGAGAAAGCCGTGTTTATAAATATATTACTTGTTATCTTAAGTAATTGCTACGTTATTGCAAAATAAATGACCCTATGGTAGAAATTTTAACATTTCCTTTTCTGTAAGGGGTATACAAGTGCAAAATCATTTGGTTGCACAATCTCTGATGAAGAGAAAAATGATCCAATCTGAGCCCCTTAAGCCCCACACACAGATCAAATATAAGCTATTATTGGACAGTGCAAAAGAAACCATCCAACATTCAGCCCGTGTGTACGGCAGCCAGTCCATCAGAAGCCAGCCGAATATCTGGCTTCTTTCAAAGGGGAATAACTGAAAAAGGTCTGCAGATTAGCATCCGATCAGCCCTCTCAGCCAATGACTGAGAGTGCTGACTGGTGTGTTCTGGCTGGGGGCAGTCCACCTGTCAGAACACAATAACTCAGTGTGGGAGATCGCTGTACTAACATCAGATTGTTAGTACAGCAGATCCTCCCAAGCTCTTCGGGTTTCTTTTGTTCAGCATATTAGGTTGAATGAAAAAAACCTGCTAGTGTGTGCCAGGCTTTAGTCTGCCTTTGTTCTGATCATGTGACAAACAACCTAGGTGCTTGAGCGTGTGATATCTCCTAAAGAGGAGACAAGTCTGCCTAAACTCTGAATCTCTCAATCTTTAGAAAACAAAGCACTTACTCTTCATTCTTCACTCTCTTCATCTTGGAAAAAGTGTTATCGTAGCTTTTAGCTATGAAATGTCCTGTTGGTTGAAAGGATTTTCCAATCCCTAGAAATATTGGTAAACACCTCTTAAATATCATATGCACTTTTGACAAACAAGGGTAGAGTAACTTGCACCTCCAGCAGTGATAATTCCACCAATAATGTGTCCATTTATCCATAAGATGGAAACCCCTTTTAAGACTTTAAATCTGTTTATCACATGTGGATTGTAGTAAGTCCTTCCAATGCTAATATTTTCCCTTTTGCACACATGTTATCAACAGGAACCACATTTCTGCTTAAACAACATTCTCTTGTGAGTTAGATGCTGTACCCCTGTGGTGTGGGTCCTTGACATCCTGGGCATACAGGAGGTAGGTTTATTGGTACTGGATGTCATTCAACCTGAAAGAGGACCAGCATTAGAGCAGTGAGTCTGTGGTGAACAGCATCAGAGATAAGATGAACTTTGCAGGATTAACTTTTTTTTTTCCATTTTAACTGATGCATGACAATTCATTTTTATTTTCTTAAATATTTTTTTAAACTAGGGTTGGGCTTTAAAAAGATACAGTTTCTTAAAGTAAATACATGTTTGTTACAAATACAGATTTTTAAAAAATGTAAATCGAATTTGATCCAGTAGTTATAGATATACAAGATATATGTACTTTTTTAATGCTGATATTTTTTAGGTACGGAAAATTAACTAATTAAATATATCATCTTGGTTAATTGTCAACAAACCTTAATTAAGGAAAGTTGTGTAAATCAGCATGAACATTTAATTGCCTTTTATAAGAATATCCAGAAAATCGAAAGTAGGCCTGCAACACTTTCCAGCTGAATAACTACAATTACTTTATAATGTGTAAAACACACTGAGATAAGTCAAATTAAGCAATTTACCAAAGCAGTTCACCAAAATGTAAAGAATAACAGTAATTCATGCAAATCCATTGTTTGTAATTTATTTTATTTCAAATCTGTCATCAATCAATTTCAAGCAAACTGATCGATTTATTTTAAATCCAGGATGGAAAATCCAAATGTAGGAATTTAAATAACTCCAGCTGATTATTCAGTGTGGTTCGTCACACAATCTTTTCAATTTTCTGAATGTATTTCTGACTGGACTGTAAATTTAGCAATACTATGGTACTATAGGTTCCATTCCATGGATGGCCACCATAAGGCTGCTCATAGATTTAAGATGATCATGCCCTAATCTTGTCAATAATATTCAGATCAGGAAACATTTGATGTCTGCGGGCAATGTTCAACCTCTGCAAAAAATGTCTGAATGACAGATCTCATGGTAAGAAAACAAATTTGGCCAGAATGGATTTGTCCTATCATCATTGTTCTCATGGGATAATGACAGTATTATGGGTGCATCAAAATGATTGTGCAAGTTTATTGCATATTATTTTTTTCCAGTGATCTTTTTAGTATTCCATATCTCCGCTAGGCCAAAAATGGCCTGATACAATCCTAATTCCAATGTCTGTAACAGTAGAGAGAGCAATGGGTTTTTATTAGAGGATGACTTTTTTTTACAGTTTTGTTTGTCTTTTTTTTATCAATTTACATGATAAATATTATCAAATATGGAGTAAATAGTCAAAACTGTTTTTTTTGCAACTTTCATAGAGCTGAAACTAGTACCATAGTTCCCTAACATGTATACACATGTGTATTTTCAGTTCACAGCAGAAGAGTTGAAAAAAGAGAAACAGAAATGATGCTCTTAGTAAATTGGATGTTGGCATGGCACGGGATAATACCATTTTGTTTTATAGTTGACTGCTGAGTTTTTCTCAATTAATTTTGCACAGTAAACATAATGAACCAGCCTCGCTGGTTCTGATGCATTCCACCCATTTGTTAGTAAGAATAGGTGCCACTTGCATGAGGGATCATTAGTTCCCAAAAACTGTTTGCCGCTGTGTGTCATATGAGTTCAAAATGCCTTGTAGCAAGTATGGCAAATTTGTATGCCTTTACATACGAGGAGCTTTGGGTTTTCCTTTAGTTGTTTGAAACAAACTTTACTTTCATTCATGTTGTATATGTTACAGGAGAAAGAACGATTGAGGATTGACATGAAGGACCCAAGTGCACATTTTTGGATGATGCATTATGCCAGTATCCCCAATAATTCCACTCATACTACTTCTGTCACTGCTCTACTCCTTATTGCACAATATACAGGGTCTCTTTAACATTTTAAGGCATTCTGAGACAAACTTTTATTCCCTCTATGTACCAGATATGTTTTCTTATGGGTATAATTAATTTCATTTGCAATGGGTAGGCTTAATCGATTAGCTAGTGCTGTATACAGGGCCGGTGCTACCACTAGGCAAACTAGGCAGCCGCCTAGGGCTCCATAGGGTGCCTGGCAAATGGTGTTTCTACTCTCTTCTCTCTGCAGCAAGAAACTAAGTCTCAGCATCAGCAGGCAGCCACTGCTCCATTCGCACATAGTGTAAGAGGCGCAGCAGCACCGGAGAACTGTGTCTGTGTCCCGACTCCCGAATGAATGGAAGCAAGCAAACATTCACTGATGGGCGCTGGTAGGCTGCATTGATGGACGCTGGTAGGCTGCATTTGATGGGCGCTGGTGAGGCTGCATTTGATGGGTGCTGGTAAGGCTGCATTTGATGGGCACTTCATTAAAAAGGTGGGGTATACATGGGCATGGCAAGCAGGGTGGACCCAGGGGTGGAGGCGAGGGGGGTCGGAAAAATTAGGTTTTGCCTAGGGTGTCAAAAATCCTTGCACCAGCCCTGGCTGTATACAAAACATCATAGTTAATTGACTTCCTAGTAAACTCAGGAATATCAGATCCCTCTTATCTGTCTTCAGTGTTTCATGTACACAATCAATATACTTGCTCAATATACTTGCATCTCCTTCTCATCACACATAAGTCCTTTATTATGGTACTGCTAGTGTAGTGATCACAACATAAATTGACAGAAGAAAAGCTGAACTTTATTAGGATATTATTCAATATGTAACTAAAACACCAACATACTCCTTATAAATATTGTTTTTGGGCTAACTCAGAATAACCAATTCGAACCAAATGGGTTTCTCAAATTTTATTCTTCCTATTAAAGGTCAGAATTTGTCTGGGACAATACTGGAGAGATCCCCAGCATCCCCCCAAGGCCAGATCATGAATACTGGCGACTACATTGTTGCATACAATTCCTCAGTACAGCAGAAATCCAGAAAGATGCTTATTTTTTCAGGCCAGCTCTTAAGTGACTCCTTAGCTGACAGGACAGAGTCCTCTCCCACCAACCACAGAAGTTATGCTTGGGGGGCGTGGTTTGGCCCCGGTCCAAGATGGATCCTTAGTCTCGAGCTCCCGCACCTTGAGATCCTGCAACCAGCAGAGCAGAAGCAATCCACACACCAGAAATGGGGAGAACCTCATGGAGCATATCAGCGATGAGGTCCAGGTCCCCCCACAATCTCAAAACACAACTAAGCCACAATATCCCAGAGATTTTTAGGACTCTGCCAAGGAGCACTATGCGGCCCTCCCAGGCCTCCTCCTGTCAGTCTTGCTCACCAAGCAGATGCACCTCTCACTCTCAGAGTCAGAGCGCCCAGCCATGGAGTACCCGATCAGCTCCTGCACTGAGCCTCAGTGACCTACACTCGATGGCAGCTGATAAAAAAAACACTCTCTTCGCAGCTATATCTGATCTGTGATCAGACATACAGGCTATAGCATCAAGAGTGGAAGAGTGGAATCGGTGACTGCCCACCATGATACCTCACTCTGCCATGTCCAGCAAGAGACAGAATCCCATGCTGTACACTTGAGAGAGCTTAACAGGCACGTAGAAGACCTGGACAATCATGGCCGCCACAGAAAGCTCAGGGTAAGAGGTGTCCCTGAGACAATTGAGCACAATCACCTCTCCCAAGCTGTGATTGCTATTTTCAATGATCTCCTAGGAAGACCCCCTGAAGCTCCCATAGCTATGGAACGCCTCCATTGTGTGCTGCGCCTCAAGGGAAGAGATACCGATCCCCCAAGAGATGTAGTGTGCTGTCTCACCAGCTTCAATCTTAAAGAAGAGATCCTGCATAATGCCGGACTACGAAAGCACCTTCCAGGGGACAGAGGTGAAGATATTTCAAGACTTGTTGAACATCACACTACAGCGCAGAAGAGAACTGCGACCTCTATTAGATCTACTGTGCTCCAGAGCCATCACATATCGAGGGAAATTCCCCTTCTGCCTTTTAGCTACAGCTCAGGGGTGTACAGCACTCCTCAAAGTACCAGAAGACTTAGATCACTTTTGCAGCACTCTGGATATCCCGTTTATCGAGCTGCCCAATGACTTCAGATTACCAACACTGAGGGGGCCACATCAATGGATGGTGACAACTTTAGCCTTAGGTACCACTGCACCCACCCTCTGTCCTCCCCACCTTCAACAGCCATGGGGGCACCAAGGAACAGAAGCCCTACTGCCTCACCAGCCCATAGGAAAGCCTGCCACTCTCCTTAAGATAGGCTCCACTTGTCTATGTCCCTTCAACCCAGTTTTGAACGTTATTAATATTTTTGTTTTCTCCAAGGCAGTTGCTAACTTCCCCTAAAAAACCCTTTACCAGTAATTTTTCTTCTTTGGACTATTATAATGGCTTTCTCTTTCTGCCTATTGTCACCAGCCTCCTACGTTGCAATCCCTTGACCGCCTCATCTCCAGAAGAAGGAGTTTGTTTCCTAACCCATATAGTCAGCCAGGACAGTTAAAGCAGTACTAACTATGCCTCATTCAAGCCGTTATCGAGAACTGTCTCACTCTCAGCCAAACCATATAAATAACTGAAATATCAGAGCCAAACACACCCTCTGACCCACAACCTGATCAGCTGATACTTCACCAACCTTTACATGCTCTTCCTCATCTATGACCTACCAAACTGCTATGAGAGTCCCAGCGCTTCACCCTGCATAGTCAATACAGTCAATCACCACAAGTGCTGATACCACAAGGAAGGACTCATTCATGGACTGCAGCACGGTAACGCCTTAATGGGTACTATCTACGTTTTCCTCACATTACTGTTCTTTATGACTGCCTTGTAGCTAAGAACTGCTCTTCCCCATTATACACAATTTAAGGTCTAAGTGAGCACTGTAGAATAGCTCTTAGAGACTTCTCTTACTGTAAGAAACTACTCTTCTTCTAACAATGGTCTGAAATAAGGGGAAAATGCTACCTTTCCATCATTCTTCCTCCAACTTCCTCCACATCTGTCTCTCAATACCCTCCCTCCCCTTCTAACTACCCCTCCTCACACTTTAACTTACTGTCCCCACTACACTTTGACCTACTCTCCCCCCTTCCTCCCTTAACATTCCCCAGCCTCCCCTACTGCATCCACTTACCCCCCATATTCTATGTGCTCCTCCTTTCCTCCAGATCCCTCCCCACTAGCCTGACACGCAATTGATTCACTGTGGAAGGTCTTAAGGGGCCGGTGGATGACTAAGCTATTGAATTATTGGTTATTAAAGAAACACTTACTGTACTGTTGATTTACTGGTTCTGTTCCCGGCTAAAAGAGACATGCATAGCTTAGTTTATCATAGCACAGCCCTGATTTCTACTTGTTAAGACTGTTGTCTTTTTATTTAACTGTTATCAATGCATATTGTGGTACTGCGCTTGGACTCCGAGGTTGGTAGTTTCTCTACAAGAGAAACAAACATTTCCTCTCTCTTCTATTCCTTATTACCTTTCACAATCCACTTCTCCCCCCATTCCCCCTCCCCCATTTATTTCACCCAAAATTTCAAACTACAATTTAGAGAGGAGGTAGGATTCTGACATCTCCCTTTAACACATGTACCTATATACCACCCTCTGACTCCTATAGTCTACTTAAAGTTATACATATAATTGCATTCTTGCCAGGTTACCCTCTATGTTAACTGAACGAAATACACGCCAATACACTAACATCAATCCTCTCCCTTATACATGAACCTACATTATCCCTACCCCACTTCCTGATTAAGGATGTCCCTCCCCCCACATACTACCCCCTTCTCCCTCCCCTACAGCCTCTCTTGCCCCCCTCAACCCTCTAGCTACCAAAGTCCTTAACTAGCCCTACCAATAGATGACACTACCAATGCACCCACTCTCCCTCAGATACCAGTTACATTGAACAAACTCTTCCCAACCCACCATCATAATGTCCTCACCTAACGCTATAACCAAAGTAGTATCCTTAAATGCCAAAGGCCTCAACATACCTGAGAAACATATACAGCTACTGTCATGTATGTGCAGCATGAAAGTAGACATAGTGTTTGTACAAGAGACACATTTTGTTCTAATATCATCCCTAAACTAGAAAATGTATTCTTTCCTAATGCTTATCATGCCACCTCCACCAAGTTTTACATATAATACAAAGTAACATGTAATTATCACATTCAATTACAGGTGATGGAAATATACACTGTCATTGAAATATATACAGAGTTAGAGTGAGATATAAAGGGCTAATGTAATTACAGAGCTAGTGAGAAAGCTATCTAGGTAAAAGTTTTGATTTTCATATGTACAGTTTGGTATCAATGGTATATACTATCGATATCTATATGGGGTACAAAAGCAGTACAAAGGCACCATAGGCAAGATGCCGTAGTCAACATTTAGTGAAGTCAGCAAAGACCTAAGGATAAATTGACTGTACATGTCCGCTATCTCTCAATTAGGACTGTATGTTTCAGAGCTATATTCAGATTCGTCCCATGACTGCCATATTTGTGAAAATTTTTGTATTGAATCATCAATTACGGCAGTTAGATGTTCCATTCTCCGTATGTCCATTAAGATGGAGAGGGTTTGCGTGAGAGTGGGAGAGGAGGTAGAGAGCCAGAGCTTGGGAATAGTTCTTTTAGCTGCTAATAATATGAAGGACATCAGTCTTCTTTTAGATTTGTGGATACCTGAGATGGGTAGACCCAGTATGTAGTGCATAGGGTTTATGGGGATGGGGACCTCCAACAACCTCTCGAGAACCGTTTGGATTTGAGCCCAGAATTGGGTGACTAAAGGACATTCCCAGAATATATGAAAGTGTGAGCCCACAGCTTTATTACATCTCCAGCATACTTTTGAGGTTGTCAGGTTGTATACGTGTAGACGTTCTGGAGTTTTGTACCAGAATAGTAGAATTTTATATGTGGATTCTTTGTGCGCGACACAGCGGGAAATTCTGGAGGTGGATTCCCAGATACTCTCCCAATCTAACAGAGAAATGTCATGTTGGAGTAACTGAGACCATCTCTTCATGTAGTGGTGACTATCTACCTTCAAGGGGTTGGCTTTGTGTAGAATTCTATATATGGTGGAAATTAATTGGGGCTCATAGGGGCCTTTGGCACATAACATTTCGAAGTCTGATGGTTTGTCCAGGGAAAGGGTGGGAGATTTGGTAGCGAAGAAATGTCTATCTTGTAAATAGGAATAGAAAAGTGTTTTAGGAATCTGGTATTGCTTTTAGAGGGTCAGCGAAGGATAATAAATGTCTCGTAGCTGGATTAACAAGATGCCTCAGCTGAAAAATCCCGGCCCAAGTCCAATGTAGCATACGATCATAGGACATGCTATCAGGGATGTCCAGGTTACAGAGAACATTTATAAGAGGTGAGCATGGAGAAGATAATGAATATCGATCAGAGTATCTTTTCCAGATTGCTAGGGTGAAAAGCATTGGAGCCAGGCATAAACCTCTCAGCTGGGACATGTGCTTGTCACTAGACAGCCAGAGCATGTAACATGGATGGACCGGTGAGGTAACGCTCATTTCGATCTCGGCCCATCTGTTTGGAGCTTTCCAGGAAGTCCAGGAAGTGAGGACTCTTAAGTGTGAGGCGTAATAATATTTAATAAAATCAGGGGCTCCCAAACCTCCTCTATTTTTAAATGCCATGACCACTGATCCCGCTACCCGATGGGACGTGTTGTTCCATATAAAACGGATACTTCTCCTTTGAAGAGCTTTTAGTTTTGACATAGGTATTGCCACTGGGAGCATCTCGAATAGATACAACAGTTTAGGGAGTATCGACATTTTGAGAATGTTTACACGTCCCAAAAGGGAGAGGGGAAGAGCGGTCCATTGTGTCAAAAGATGATTGATCTCTTTGAATAGGGTGGGAAAATTAGCCTGATATAATGTAGAGTATGATGCTGTAAGCTGTACTCCTAAATATTTCAGCGAGGAAGCGCACCAATGGTAATTAAAGTTTTGTTGAAGTATAGTTAATTGAGGGGGGGTGATATTAATGGGGGAGGGCTTCCATCTTGGCAGCATTGATTTTGTAACCTGAGATAGCACTAAAGGCCTTTAGAATATTGTGGAGTAAGGGCAGGGATGTGTGTGGATGTGTGAGCGTCAAGAGGATGTCATCCACGAAAAGGGATAGTTTGTATTCTCTTTGTCGCAAATGTACTCCAGATAATTAGGGCTATCGCGTATGGCAGCAGCCAGGTGTTCTAAGCTGAGGACAAACAATAAGGGTGACAGGGGGCACCCCTGTCTTGTAGCATTACTGAGGGGGAATGTAGGGGATATATGAGATGATAATTGTACCTGGGAGGTGGGATATATAGGGATCGGCTTGTATAAAAGGTCCAGAGAAACCGTATTTCATCAGAATAGTGAACATATAGGGCCAACTGAGACAATCAAATGCTTTCTGAGCATCTAGACTTAGTATCAGGGCAGGGGTTCTTGTTCTAGTTAGTAGATCAATAAGGTCTATTGTGTGCCTAGTGTTATCCCCTGCATGTCTTGTGGGGACAAAACCCACCTGATCTTTATGTATTAGTGATGGTAATATTTTCGAGAGTCTGTTTGCCAATGTTTTTGTGAAGATTTTATAATCCAAATTTAATAGGGAAATAGGGAGATAGTTATCAGGAATAGACAGGTCTTTGCCTGGTTTGTAGATAACTGTGATGTGTGCATGCAAAAACTGAGAATGAGGCAAAGTACCTTTGAGTAGAGAGGAAAATAAATTTAACATGTGTGGAGCTAAAGTTGGGAGAAAGGTTTTGTGGTATGAATAGGGGGGTCCATCAGGGCCTGGGGCTTTGTGTGTGGGGAGTAATCTAATCACGTCTGCTAATTCCTCAGCGGTAATTGGTGAATTGAGTGAGTATTGCTGCTTTGGAGATATTTGTGGAAGCTGTAATGATGATACAAAGGTGTCAAACTTCTCTTGTGTAAACTGGGTCAATGGGTCTGAGCATAGACAGTTGTAAAGTTTGTTATAGAAATCTCCAAAAACCTTTGACATGGTCTGGGGGGGAGTAAGTAGGCGTGCCGTTGGGTTGTACTATATGGTCAGGGATAGATAGGGAAGGGCGTGGTTTTAACTTGTTAACTAGCATTCTATGTGGCTTATCTGCATATTCATAAAACCTTTGTCTTGACCATAACATGGCCCTAGAAATTGTACTCATATTCAAAGCCTTAATTTGGTTTCGGATAGATACCACTGTACCATAAAAAGGAAAGCTGCGCTGTGAAATGATTTGTGATCATAAGAATAAAAAATATTAAAGAATTTAAATCATACAATTGAAAATGTATAAAGAGTTCATGCAATATGATATCACATCAGCATTTATATTGTCACTAGTGATAAGTGCAAAAAATTGTGAAAATAAGGTACATAGCAGGATGCACACGCAACAGAATCCAGTCCACTCAGATAGGCTAGTTGAAAAAAGCCCACTTAATAAACAATTTTCTAGATGGTGGCTTTGCAATCTTCCTGCCAGCGATGACATGCAATTTCAACACTATGGGGGATGTGATGGGGTGCAATAAAAAAGTGCCTCCACCCATGAAAACACTGCCACTTACCAGCTCCTTAGATCTCTTGTTTAAGGAGATCATGCATGCCTGTGGCTCTTAACCCCAGCCTCGGGTCTTTCAAAGCTAAAGGGGCTCCTCAGACTCTCCGCGTAAGATGTCATCTCATGTGGCAGATGTATGTTCATTCACCATGAAAGGACATGAAAACTTCCATAGCGTAATACGTTTTAAAAATTTTTATTGGTATAAAACGGTAATGCACTTACAGTTATGCAGGAAATGTAAAGCGATGGATACCACTGTACGTAGATGAGCTACTGTGGGAGATTGAAGTAAATGCATTTCCGCTGAACGTAGTTGGATCAGAAGTTCTGATCTTTGTTGAGTTGATTCCCGCTTCTTGCATGAAGCAGCAGAAATGCATTCGCCTCTAAAGAAGGCCTTGTGGGCCTCCCATAGGGTAGAAGAGCTCGAGACAGAGCCTTCATTTAGCTGAAAATATTCTATGCGTTTTGATTGGAGTTGGTTTTTAGTATCAATATTTTGCAGAAGGGGCTCGTTAAGTCTACAGTGGGTAATACAGAGTGTATAGCTAAATCGAGTGTTATGGGGGCATGGTCAGACCATGTAATGGGACCTATTTTGGAAGAAACTAAATGGGGTAATAGAGGTGCAGTAAGCAGAAAATGGTCTAAGCGAGAGTACATTTTGTGTGGAGGGGAGTAGAGGGTATATTGCCTATGTGTGGGGTGTTTCACCCTCCATGCATCAAATAAGTTGTACGAGCGTGTTAGTTTCCAAAATGTGGTGGACAGTTTGTGGGCTTGGAGTGGTGGGGTGTTTTGGAAAAGTGCGTGTCTGTCTTTGCTGGGGGACATGCACAAGTTAAAATCGCCTCCAACTATTGTAAAGGGTTGTGGGGAGGTGTGTAACCTCTCGAGAACCTTTGTGAGGAATCCAATCTGCCCCGAATTAGGGGCGTAGACATTGAGGGGTGTTTTTTGGTGGACACAGTTCAGGAGGACATACCGATCATGGGGGTCCAGTATTGAGGCTAATAATTTTTAATGGACAAGAACGTTTGATCAAAATGACTACTCCTGCCTTCCCTGAGGGGACAGAGGCCATAAAAGCAATAGGGAACATTTTGGAGGCAAATTTGAAGGAACCCCCCGGACGGAAATGCGTCTCCTGAACCATGACCACATCAGCCCCTGAGGTCTTGAATTCCTTCAGAGCCAGCCAACGCTTGTGAATGGAGTTCATATTGTAAATGATCTGCAAGTTAACATGTGTGAGCATTTCTCATACAATAAGAAAACAGTAACTGTATATTTGGTAACATGGTAATGGAACCAAAAAAAAAAACAAACACAAAAACAGGTCAAAAAGAGATCTGATAAAAAAAAATAAAAACGGAACATGTGCGGCAGCCTGAGGTGAAGGTAATGTTACCTTAGAGCTCCGCTCCTCGGGAGTTTTCATCGGAGGACTACAGGTCCCAGTGAACCAACAAGTATCCCAAAACTGCATAAAATCCTACCTAATACTGTCAGCTTCACTGACAATGGTCTTGAGAGCTCCTAAAACGAAAATTAAAGCAGGAAAAACGAAGGAAATGGCACACAGGCTGGCGGCTGGAATGGCAGCAGCATCCTCTCCCCCACAGCACAGCGGTGAATACACTAAAAAATCTTTACCTCACAGTCAGCACAGCGGTGAATACACTAAAAAATCTTTACCTCACAGTCAGCACAGCGGTGAATACACTGAAAAATCTTTACCTCACAGTCAGCACAGTGGTGAATACACTGGAAAATCTTTACC
This sequence comes from Aquarana catesbeiana, assembly GCF_042186555.1. NCBI lineage: Eukaryota > Metazoa > Chordata > Amphibia > Anura > Ranidae > Aquarana > Aquarana catesbeiana. Next base: position 368,437,824 of record NC_133325.1, read on the forward strand.
TCACAGTCAGCACAGCGGTAAATACACTGGAAAATCTTTACCTCACAGTCAGCACAGCGGTGAATACACTGAAAAATCTTTACCTCACAGTCAGAAGACACAGGCTGCTAACGTTGAGTCTGAGTCTGAATATGAATACTGTGAATTACAAGCTGCTACACAGTCTGACATCTTCAAAAAATTTGAATGTATGCTTCAGAAAGCCCTCAAACAGACTTCTGATCATATAACTGACAAACTGACTAAAGAAATTAGAGAACTAGGTCAGAGAACAGCTGACTTAGAACTGAGGGTTGATGAAATTGATAATTTTACACAGAACTACATGTCTGAGATGAAGGTACTAAAAGAGGAAAACCTTACATTACAAAATCGTTTAGAGGACCAAGAAAACAGAGATCGTCGATCGAATCTGCGAATCAGGGGAATCCCTGAATCTGTTCTAGACCTGCAGGCTAATATCACGGCGCTCTTTCAAGAATTATTACCTGGAACCCCTATTGACAGGTTTGAAATGGATAGAGTGCATAGAGCGTTAGCCCCACGCAAAATAAATGGTCCCCCGAGGGATGTTATAGTTAAATTGCACTTTTACAGAACCAAAGAACAGATACTAACAGCTGCCAGAGGGAGAGAATCTCTTAGCTTCCAGGGCAATACCTATCAACTCTTCACGGATTTGTCCCCACTAATGGTTGCAAATAGACGTGCACTTAAACCTCAACTCCAGGTACTCCAGAGAAATCAAATTTCCTATCAATGGGGATTTCCTTTTTGTCTCAGATTTACTCATTTGGAAACAAAATATGTTTGTCGCTCTTCAGAGGACATGAAGTCAGCCCTATTTGATATGGGCCTAGCCGAAGCAATTTTTACCAAATGACCAGTCTCATAGGCGCTCAGCTTTTCGTTCTACACAGCAAAACAAAGACCCAAAACCCAGCTATTCCACATCTTCCCATCAAAATCTTAACAAGCAAGGTCGATATGAACATTCACCACCAAACAATGAGGATTCAATGGACTGACAATCTAAGCCAGACTAGTTATTTGTCCTTGCCACTTTTTTCCAGCACAGTATGCTGACAGAGTTAATTAACTGGCCATATTCATGACTAAAATGAGTTATGGCTACATACTACTGTTATGTTACAAAAAATTTTTTTTTTTTTTTATATTAACTTTTTTCTGTTTTTTTTTCCTCTCAAGTTTTTGAACTTTATTTTTTCTTTTTTTGTAACAATTTAAGCGAAATTTTTCCATGATAGTAATGGAATAGTTACTGTGGTCCTCCGATGTTATACATCCCTTAGGAATTTCTTGTTGCCCTTTATTCCACCTAAGGACTCCTACCATTGTTATGGGGGTCTCTATTGGTGGTCCCGGACCCTCTCAGAGAGTTCTAAAAACTCTCCTGAGATGCTCCTACACCCTATTATTTAGCCTTTATATACTGCTAAATTGTCTTCATATTGGGTTTGTTCGATTCTCCTCTCCTTTTTTCTTTTTCTATTCTATTGCTTCTTTCTTTAATCTTTGCTATTCCCTCCTGACTCTCGAGTTGGTGATCCTGGCTCTCGGTGAGTACTCTGCTTGTTATGCTATAATATTCACATTCATTGTTTTATGGCTCCTATAAATATCTTGTCATTAAATGTACAGGGGTTTAATACCCCACATAAGCGAACCAAGGCTTTACGCTCTTTTGCTATGAAAAAAGCTAATATTATATGTTTGCAGGAAACGCATTTTACTGACAAAGTTTATCCCAAATTTCTTTCATCATCATATCCACAATTCTATACTGCTTCAGCTACGGTTAAACAGCGCGGAACTCTCATTGATTTTCACTGTTCCACTCCGTTTAACCTCGTATCCAAAATAACAGACCCTGAGGGACGATATGTTCTCCTAACAGGATTTATTTCTGATAATCCTATTACTATTGTGTCTTATTATGCCCCTAACAAACGCCCAACTGCTTTCTTATCCCACCTTTTTCAACTTATAGAAGTACATAAGTTTGGTACTGTTGTTATTTGTGGGGATTCTAATGCTACTATTTTCCCGTTCTTAGATAAATCTCCCCCTGGACCTACCACAAACTCAATAAACCTAACTTTTCAACATCTACTCACCACTCATAGCCTGGTAGATACTTGGCGAGAGATGAACCCTATTAGTAGGCGCTTCACTCATTATTCTTATCCGCATAACTCTTTTTCACGAATAGATCATATTCTAATCCCGTCAAGTATGCTACCAGAAATCATGTCATCCAAAATCATTCCTTTTCCATGGACAGACCACTGCGCAGTATTCATTACCATTGCTTCCACAATTCCTAGATCACACAATACCACTTGATGTATAAACGATTCAATTCTGACCCACCCTTCTCATCGTGTTGAGATTGAAAAAGCACTTTCTGATTACCTAAAATCCAATGATACAGACGATGTCTCTGCTATTACATTATGGGAGGCGCACAAGGTAGTCATTAGGGGTAGACTGATACAACAAGCAACTAATCTTAAAAGAGAACGCAAACTGTTGTTTGCAAAACTTGAATCTACCTTTAATGACTGTCATCAAACTTTCCAAACCTCCCCGAATGCTACCAACAGTACCAAACTAGAAAAAGCCCGCCTGGATCTAGATCTTTTTCTTACTGATACCGCAGATAAACTTATAAGTAAACGCCAGCATGTTCAATATCGCAGGGCAAATAAACCTGATACACCTATGGCCAGAATTTTAAAAAATTCACAACATATACATATGCCTATCAGATTGAAAGTATCCCGGGAATCTTACACTAGTAACCCAGTGAAAATACTTGAAATTTTTCGCTCTAAGTTATCTAAACTATATTCTTCTGCCTCAAATTTTGATAAAACTAAAGCAGACACACTGTTCTCCAATATCACACTTCCTAACCTTGATCAACAACAGAAAGATCTTCTTGAATGTCCAATTACAGATACTGAAGTCCTTAACGCAATAAAATCTTTAAAATTACGTAAAAGACCAGGCCCAGATGGATTTTCGGCAACATATTATAGACAATTTGCATCAATCTTAACACCTATCTTAACTAAAGCCTTCAATTCAATCCTTAAAGGTAACTCATTTAGAACAGAGACTCTCACCTCTATAATAGCAATGATCCCCAAACCACATTCTGACTCCACCTCCTGGACTATTTATCATCCTGTATCCCTCCTAAATCTCGATATAAAATTAATTGCTAAAATTTTGGCCACTAGACTGAATAATATTATTGGCCTACTAATCCATAAAGACCAAACAGGCTTTATGCCTAAACGCCAAGCTGGAGATAATATCAGGAGAGCACTCTTACTTATTAATGTGGCTAAAACTAGACGAATTCCAGCTTGCCTTGTATCCTTAGACATAAGGAAAGCATTCGATTCGGTTACGTGGCCTTATATGGAATATGTCCTTGGTAAATGGGGATTTGGAAACAATTTTTTAACCTGGGTCTCATCCTTATACAATAATCCTAGAGCATATATCAAATATGCAGGCTATAAGTCAACAATGATTGATATCAAAAGAGGCACTAGACAAGGATGCCCTCTTTCCCCTCTACTTCTTGCCCTAATAATAGAACCCCTGGCACACCTTATTAGAACCAATCCTGACATTAAAGGTATCGAACTAGGTGGTTATCACCATAAACTACGTCTCTTTGCGGATGACATTCTCATATTTTTGTCTCATCCCCATATATCCACCCCTAATCTACTAAAAACACTAGATAATTTTGTCCAAATATCAGGACTACATGTTAATCCAACAAAATCAAATGCATTAAATATTTCCTTATCTCAATTAGAACTTCGGCAGGCACAAACTTCCTTACCCTTTACTTGGGTTCCAAAGCAGCTTCCATACCTAGGAATAAAACTCACAATCTCTCTTAAAGACCTTTTTGCGGCAAATTACTTACCCCTCCTTAAACAAACTTCCAGCTTCCTGAAACAATGGGCTCTTCTATCATTGTCATGGTTGGGAAGGATTAATGCGGTAAAGATGTCAATCCTGCCAAAATTCTTATATTTATTTAGGGTACTCCCTATTTCTTTACCATCTTACTTTCTTAGACTTACTCAACGTAGAGTTATGTCCTTCATTTGGGGTACCACCAAACCTCGTATACCTAAATCTACGCTTTACCTTAATAAATTGAGTGGTGGTTTGGGATTGCCCAACTTTTCCTCCTATTTCTACGCTGCACAGCTAGCACTTATACCCAAGTATCATACTTCTGTAGAAGCTCCCCTATGGGTAGCTATTGAATCAGTGGAAAGTGACCCTATCTCAGTGGCAAATATGTTTTGGCTCTGTCCTGCTGATAGAATACATCTTTCTAATCCTATCACGAAACAGACCCTAGCAGTATGGGATAAATGTAAATTTGCACATAATCTTCAATCAACACATAATCCCTTGCTTTCATTTCTTAATAATCCAGCCTTTTATCCTGCCTGGAAATTCCCAAAATCATTCTCTGCAGGGACCTCTACGAACCTGACTCGTTTATACAATCTTTCCTCGACTAAAGCTATTTATACATTTCCTGTACTATGTGAAACCTTTGGGTTACCTAAAACTGAAATATTTTGATATTTACAAATTAAAAATTTTTATGAACCACTTCTTAGCACAGGCTCAACTCTTAATCAAATGACTCAATTTGAGCGGATTTGTATAAGTGATCCACACATTAGAGGACTTATCTCAATATTATATTTCCAACTTAATATGATATCTAGTGAGTTTCTACCCTCATACACAACTAAATGGGCACAAGATATGAATCGAGTGTTTAATAAACAAGATTGGTCGAATATATGGTCAGCCACCAAAACTTCCTCTCCAAATTGTTTTGCTGCAGAAACTAATTACAAGGTTCTAGCACGCTGGTACCTTGTACCAGCTAGAATAGCTAAATTTATCCCCACATATTCACCTAATTGCTTTAGAGGATGTGACACAGCAGGAACACATTTTCACATATGGTGGCAATGCCCCGTAGTTCAAGAATTCTGGAAGAATATATTTCTTATGGCTTCTAAAGCCCTGGAAATCACGATTCCTCCAGATCCTGCAACGGCACTCCTAAACCTTAAACCCACAATACTCACCCATACTCAATTCCAATTGTTTATCCAACTTAGCACTGCAGCTAAACAAATGATTGCCAAGGCGTGGAAGTCCCAAAATCTAATTCTTGCTGAAGCTAAACACAGAATGAACAGAGCACTTTTATACACCAAGATGACAGCTATTGAAGAAAATAAAATAAATACATTTCGCAAAATTTGGCAACCATGGGTTAAAAACTACCTCCCTACAGATTTTGACCAATCTCTGTTGTTACCACACTAAGATATATATCATATTATTACTGAAATATATATTATATTTGTATACCCAATGAGAGCTGGATCATTATCCCGGGAAACTCTCTTTTTTTTTTTTTCTCTTCATTCCTTCTTTCAAACTTTATCTCTCCTCCCTCTCCTTTTCTTTTATTATTTCCTAAAATATTCCTGTGGATACTTAGTCTAATAACTTGATTTATTTCTCTAATCTTACATCTAGAATCCCAACTAGTGTATAGTAAATATGGTTGTAAGATATCTCTAAAATTACTTTATTTTATTAACTTATTTATTTATCTTTTTTATCATACTGCAAAGATCTTCTGACGACTGATATGTATCCATGTATTGTATCATTTTATTTCTTCTTCTGTGAAAACTCAATAAATATATTTAACAAGAAAAAAAAAATAAAAAAAAATTAAAACAATTAAAACAAGTGTTTTGAAAGCCAGAAGGAAAAAAGTCCTTCAGGGGACCAAGGCGGGAAACCTTGGACATGTAGAGGAACATGACGGTCAGCTAGAACAGCGGACCGTGGCCCGCTCCTTTAGGAAATAACTGGCCTCAGACAGTTAACTGTTAACAATGTTCAAAACATAACACCACTGACTGGAACTACAATGGGGGCTAAAAGGAGAATGGAAGCCTTCCAAAATGGAAAAACATATGTGTGAAAAAATAGACAAAAAATTAGAAACTGGGCTTACTGAGCCTATCAGAAGAGGGAAGGGATATAGGGGGGAACACTCCCCGCAGATACCTGAAGAAATCAGCTGAGATCCTGGGTATCTGGGAACCAAAAACAAGGAGGTGCAAATCAGGAAAACCTTGGGGCCTCAGGTGGGGGGTCTGGCAGAATGGAGCGTTGCGGTGTAGAGAAAGCCTTCTGTTGTCTCCGACGTACTGGGGTCCAAATTGCTGCGGGGGCCTGAAGGGGCTTGGAGGCCAGAGCAGGCTGAGGCAGCTGGAGCTCTTCTTCTGGAACAGGTGACAGACCCAAATTTCGAGTAAAGGCCTCGCATTCATGAAGATCTCTGATGGAATATTGTGTGCCATCTTTGGATGCTGAGAGCCGAAATGGGAAAACCCATCTGTAGGGGATTTGATGCAGTTGGAGGTGAGCCATGACTGGGCGAAGATTGTGTCTTTTTGCCAGGGTGATGGGGGAGAGATCACTGAAGATCTGGATTTTGGAGCCCTTGAAGTAAATGCGATTTTTGTTGCGTGTAGCTTCTGTTACTGTCATAATAGTGAAAATGAACTATTATGTCCCTCGAATTGGATCCAGGAGGAGGTTGGGGAGCCAAAGATCTATGGGCCCTATCTAGGCACCAGTCAATATCGGGTATGTGCAGAGCCAGCTTGACAAAAAGATTAAGTAGATATGCCCGTAGCTCTTTATCATTAACTGTTTCAGGGACTCCATGGATCCGCATATTCGATATTCTCCAAATCTTCTTGTTGGAATTGTATTTGGGAAACTGTGCGTTTAAGAAATGCATTTTCTTCCTCCAGTGCATGCATATATTATACAGTCTTGTCAAATTTAGTTTCCAAGGTGGCAGTGCACTCTCCAAGCTGATCAATCTCCCCCTGAGCTCGTGAGCAACCTTCCCAACCTCTTTAGCTATATTGCGTGTCAAATCCTGTAGAAGTGTCTGCAGTTTCAGGTCCAAGACTGCTACCGTGACTGCTTCGGCAGGATTCGTCTGCTGGGAAGTATTTCCTGTGTGAAAAATACCCGGTGCGGAGGCTAAGAGGTCTGCGGCATCAGTCAGTTCTGTGGGCGTATTTGAGGCCGGGGATTGCAGCCTATATAGGAATCGCTCCATGTTTTGTGCAGATCGTGATGTCGTTGGTGGTATAAAACCTTGATAAATGTTCTTCTGAAATCCTACTTTGCCCATGTAGTGCCCGGAGGTGTCCGGAGGCAGCTGGTAATGATCCTGTGGTTGTGAAAGCTTTTGAAGCGGTGCAGGATCCCTTAAGAAAGGAGCGGGGACTAGACAGAGTCTAAAACATGTCCACCATCGGTGCTAGTCGCACCTGCGCCCCCTATTGGGGGGGTGTGCCCCTTTAAGAGCCTGCTGAAGGTAAAGTAGGAGGTAAGCTGCAAGGATAGCAAGAAAGCAACTGCGGTTGGTGTATTAGTAAACTTCCTCCTTCTTGGGGCCAGGTATTTCCACACAAGCTATGGGGATGGCTCCTATGGAGTACTGTACCTGGGTGAGGAGGATGAGACTGACTCCAAAGGCCTCAGGATGGCTGTGGGTCATTGGTGTAGGAGGCTGGCCATGAGGGGACCTCAGGCAGGCCTCCGCTTGTACTCAGTTCCTCTGCCCCCTTCAGGAATACTGCCACAGCTGGAGGAGGACAGGCGGCTATTCAACCTGCGGATCGCGGAACTTTAGGCCAGGAGATGCTGGAGGGTCTACAGGCCTACAGGCTGCAAGATGGCGGTGGGCCACAGGCTTGTATAATCGGCCAGTAGAAACACACAGGCAGGCCCCTGCGGGTACACAGTCTGATGATCCACCGTTAATCCCGCAGCTTGTGGTACTCCAGACCGGGGATGATGTAGGGCTCGCGGGCTGCAAGATTGCGGTGACTCCCTGTGCTGTTGAGCCGACTGCGGGTCGGATGGGAAGACAGACTGCTGGCCAAGCGCTTCACTTCCCGGGAGTCAGTGAGTCAGCGGAGGAGGCTCTGTAGGCCTCTAGATGACGCCAGGCCTGGGCTGTGTGGAGCGGGTTGGGGGAGGCCACGATCAGCCGGCCGGGCTTCTCAATACCGGCTGGGATGAAAACAGGAGCTGTCCGGGGGTCCCTGGGGCAAAGTTGGTGGCTCACCCGGGATGTTTGCAGCCAGGATGTCACTGGATTGCAGTCGAATTTGTGGAGCTCTGTGTCCACACGTCCTCCTCGGTTCACTGCCGGACATGTCCCCCACGCACCTCCATTTATAAGATACCATGATAGATGACCAGAGTCGATACGTTTTCAAAGGCACTCTCAAAGACACCCCAATCACGTTAGCAAATATTTACATCCCTAATGTTTCTCAAGTCCCCTTCTTTAGATCCATCTCCCAAATTCTAACTGCCTTTTAAAAGGGCATTTTGATCTTAGGAGGAGACTTCAACGTCCCCCTTGAACCTTTACTAGATACAACCTCTGGAACATCATACCTCCCATACCGAGCAATAAAGAAAATCAAACTAAGCCTCCAAGAACTCTTCCTTCACGATATCTGGCGTACCCTCCATCCAAAAGACTAAGACTACCTTCTTCTCAACCCCCACAATAGGTACTCATGTCTAGACTATTTTTTTTCTCACACAACAAGACCTCAACTATTTAACAATGGCCACTTATCAGACCACCACCCTATCCCCCTGACCATGACACTCCCTGAATGAATTCCCCAGCTGAAAATATGGCAACTAGATGCATCACTCCTAACAGATTAAATCAAGACATCTGAAATACGTAAATGCCTCACCAATTACTTCAGGGAAAACAACAGCCCTGATACCTCCCACATGACCCAATGAGAGGCACACAAATGTGTTGTCAGGGGCAAGATCATTGCCCTGGCCTCAGCAGTCAAACGAGAGAGACAAGCAGGTATTAAAGAAATCTTTTCTAAACTCAAAACGCTAGAAACAAGCGCACATTAGCTTAACGAACATACCAAGAACTAACAGAAACCCACACCCTTCTACAAGAAGAAATCGGGCACAGCTTAAAACAAAAGTATACACTAACCCAAAAATTATTTTATGAGCATGGCAACAAAAATAGCCATCTACTTGCGCAAGCGCTACGATCAATAAAAGCAAAAGCGACAATCCACCAACTACACTCCCCAACAGGAAAATTATTTACTAATAACACGGAAATAGCTAAGGATTTTGAAAGATTTTACACAGCCCTATATAATCTTGATTCACAAACCCCTTTTAACTTCATCCCCATCTTCCAGGTCACATTCTATACAAGATTTTCTGACCAAACATTGTCTTATGCCGCGTACACACGGTCGGACTTTTCATCTACAAAAGTCCAACGGACGCCGACGGACTAAAGCTGGCTGGTAATCCGATCGTGTGTGGGCTTCTCCGGACTTTCAGCAGACTTTTTCAGCCTCAAATCCGACGGACTTTAGATTTGAAACATGCTTCAAATCTTTACGTCGTAACTACGACGGACCCCGAAATCCGCTCGTCTGTGTGCTAGTCCGACGGACAAAAACCCATGCTAGGGCAGCTATTGGCTACTGGCTATGAACTTCCTTATTTTAGTCCGGTGTACGTCATCACGTACGAATCCGTCGGACTTTTGTGTGGTCGTGTGTAGGCAAGTCCGTTCGTTAGAAAGTCTGCTGCAAGTCCGCCGAAAGTCCGCCGGAAGTCCGCCGGAAGTCTGTCGGACAGGCTGTCGGACTTTTGTAGACGAAAAGTCCGACCGTGTGTACGCGGCATTAAACCACTTCCTCAAGACTGTTGACTCTCTAGACCTACCAATTCACTCAAAGGAATAGCAACTAGAAATCAAACAATTAAAACCAAACAAAAGCCCCAGTCCTGATGGTTTAACTGCGGCCTACTATAAAGCTTTTCCAGAAGAGCTGGTCTCCCCTTCATAAGAGCTTTCAACTCTCTTTTCACCTTCTCCCCTCTTACACTTAGAATGCTTAAAGCCCATATAGCAGTCATCCCAAAAGAAGAGAAAGATCCCTCACTTCCAGCAAACTATAGACCTATATCACGCCTCAACGTTGACATATTTTCCAAAATCCTAGCAAATATGCTTCTCCCACTGCTCCTGATAATTGTCCACAGAGATCAAGTTGGTTTTATCCCTGGTCGTGAGGCCAGGGATAACACCATCAAAGCCTTCAACCTACATCATGTCCTGACCCAATCAGACCAGAAGGGTTTCTTTCTATCCCTAGATGCTTAAAAGGCATTTGGCAGGGTAGCCTGGTACTATATGGAAGAAACACTTAAAGCACTAGGCCTAGGTACTTGTATACAGGGCTTTATCATTTCCCTATATGTCAATCCACTGGAAAAAGTACAAGTCAATAATACCCTGTCAAATGCCTTCTCCATCTGAAATGGAACAAGACAGGGCTGCCCCCTATCCCCCATCCTTTTTATACTCACCCTAGAACCATTTCTACACTGTCTCAGACACAATCCAGATATTCAAGGGATACAGGTAGCTAACTGGGAATACAAACTGGCGGCCTTCGCAGATGACATTCTGCTATTTCTCACGAAACTACTTACTACCATACTGGTTATCTTAAAAGAATTTCAACATTTCCGTACAATATCCCATCTGATGATCAATCTTTCACAGTCCTTTGCACTGAATATCACCCTTCCACAACAGTTAGTCAAACAATGCCAGGGAAACTTCCCCTTCCACTGGAAGTCATACTCCCTCACATACTTAGGCATCCAGCTCCAATCCAAATTACATAATCTCTAAACAAAAAAAATGACCGACTCATTATGAATGCCCTAACATCCGACCTCAAACTAATATTCTCCTGGTTTGGTAGAGCAGCAATCCTAAAACGTTCCCCCATGCTTGCTTTATATGTTACATAAGGTCCCCATACACCTCCCCCCTGCATTCTTCAAGACATACAAAAGTTCTTGCTCCAAATATCTATGGGAAGATCGCAATCCCAAAATAAGCTATACCCCTCTTTACCAAAACATTTATGAGGAATAGGCTGACTAGACCTCCTGAATTACTGCCACCTCACAAGGATAATCGACTGGAACGTCCATAAACCCCACAAAGATTGGGTTATTTTAGAAGCAGCCTTCACCTCTCTATCCCTAGCGTCTGTACCCTGGTTATTGGATTGTCACATCCTGATGGATTTACGCACCCGCCCCTTAATTGGTCCAACTATTCGCTGTTTCCGAGAAACATGCAAGGCTTTCCCACTGTCATCATCACCAGTCCCACTTACTCTAATTGGATTAAACACAGACTTCTCCCCAGGCATGCACAGCCAATTTTTATCTGAACACTGGTCTCACGTCCAGATACAGTGCCTTGAAAAAGTATTCATACCCCTTGACATTTTCCACATTTTGTCATGTTACAACCAAAAATGTAAATGTATTTTATTGGGAATTTATGTGATAGACCAACACAAAGTGGTACATGTTTGTGAAGTGGAAGGAAAGTGATAAATGTTTTTCAAATTCTTTACAAAAAAATATCTGAAAAGTATGGCGTGCATTTGTATTCAGCCCCCTTTACTCTAATACCCCTAACTAAAATCTAGTGAAACCAATTGCCTTCAGAAGTCACCTAATTAGTAAATAGAGTGCACCTGTGAGCAATTTAATCTCAGTATAAATACAGCTGTTCTGTGAAGCCCTCAGAGGTTTGTTAGAGTACCTTAGTGAACAAACAGCCTCATGAAAGCCAAGGAACACACCAGACAAGTCAGGGATAAAGTTGTGGAGCAGATCAATGCAGGGTTAGGTTTTAAAAAAATATCCCAAGCTTTGGACATCTCATGGAGCACTGTTTAATCCATCATCAGAAAATGGAAAGAGTATTGCACAACTGCAAACCTACCAAGACATGGCCATCCACCTAAACTGACAGACCAGTCAAGGAAAGCATTAATCAGAAAAGCAACCAAGAGGCCCATGGTAACTCTGGAGGAGCTGAAGAGATCCGCAGCTCAGGTGGGAAAATCTATGCACAGAACAACTATTAGTTGTGCACTCCACAAATCTTGCCTTTATGGTAGAGTGGCAAGAAGAAAGTCATTGTTGAAAGAAAGTCATAAGAAGTCCAGTTTGCAGTTTGCGAGAAGCCATGTGGGGGACATGGCAAACATGTGGAAGAAGGTGCACAAAACACTATATTTGGGGGAAAACTAACACTGCACACCACCCTGAATACACCATCCCCACTGTGAAACATGGTGGTAGCAGCATCGTGTTGTGGGGATGCTTTTCTTCAGCAGGGGCAGGGAAGCTGGTCAGAGTTGATGGGATGATAGATTGAGCCAAATACAGGGCAATCTTAGAAGAAAACCTGTTGAGAGTCTGCAAAGACTTGAGACTGGGGCGGAGGTTCACCTTCCAGCACGACAACAACCCTAAACATACAGCCAGAGCTACAGTAGAATGGTTTAGATCAAAGCATATTCATGTGTTAGAATAGCCCAGTCAAAGTCCAGACCTAAATCCAATTGAGAATTGTGGCAAGACTTGAAAATTTCTGTTCACAGACGCCCTACATCGAATCTGACAGAGCTTGAGCTATTTTGCAAAGAAGAATAGGCAAAAATGTCACTCTCTAGATGTGCAAAGCTGGTAGAGACATCCCCAAAAAAGACTTGCACCTGTATTTGCAGTGAAAGGTGGTTCTACAAAGTGTTGACTCAGGGGGCTAAATACAAATGCATGCAACACTTTTCACATATTCCTTTGTAAAAAAAATTGGAAAACCATTTATCATTTTCCTTCCACTTCACAATTATGTGCCACTTTCTGTTGGTCTATCACATAAAATCCCAATAAAATACATTTATATTTTTGGTTGTAACATGACAAAATGTGAAAAATTTCAAAGGGTATGAATACTTTTTCAAGGCATCTGTACTTGCGTCCCACTTTTTTAACATAGGTACATTCTTATCTAACACTGATCTGTCATCCCATATGAAGAAAACGCCCATCTCTCGCTGGACGTACCTCCTACTTACACATTATTTACGCTCTTTTGATACAAAATCAGCCTGTTCAAGAACACTCATCCCATTTGAAACACTTTGCCTTAAGTAGATCCCTCAACACCACCTCATCTCCACTATACACTCCTTGCGGAATACTCCTCAAATGGGAGCAAGGCCTGTACATCCTGGGAAAGAGACCTATCCCTATCCCTCTCACAAGAAGATTGGGAACAAATCTATATAAATATCCACAAAGGCTCAGTTAACGTTTCCACTCAAGAAAATTGATTCGAAATCCAAACACGATGGTACCGCACCCCAACGCTTCTACACAAAATTCATCCAGAAGAGATGTGCTAGCGATGCCAGTCAGAACAGGGTACGTTGTTACACATCTGGTGGTCATGCCCACAACCCCAACCTTTCTAGAATGAAGTGAGACACATCATTACGCAAGTATCCTCTTATGAACTAGAACACTCTCCCGCACAATTTCTCCTCCATCACTCACCTCTTCCACACAAAACTTATCATAAACCTTATCACAAATCCTTAGCTATGCATATGGTCAATGCAGCGAAACAATGTATACCACTACACTGGGGCTCTGCTCACCCTCCCTCAATTAACGAATGGCTCCATAGAATCTGCAAAATAGCAGAAGTGGAAAAACTGATACACAAAGCCCGGGATACGCCCACAAAAGTTCGTTTGAAATAGGCATGCTGGACTCACTTCCAGACAACTTCAGAGTTCTCCCAACTAAGTAACACATCTGGTTAAGCTTAGGAAGATGTTACATAACGATATGTTCCTTGCCCAACTTCAAGCCATCATCATACACAAACCTTTACTATAGCCCCCTTCCCCATATAGGCTGCTTCTGGCCAAATGCCTGCAAATGACCCCATTGAGGTCATCACATATACAACAATATATAGAGGGGAGCAAGAGATGACACCCCACCCCCCCCTTTTCCCCCCTTTCCTTACACTTACGGCTACAACTATCAGCCCCTTATCCCCTCCACTTTTTATTTATTTATTTATTTCCCCCCCTCTTTCCCTTCTCAACCCCGACTCCATTTACTAACCTATCTCTGGTTTGCCGGTATGTATGTATCACAAACTACATTCTTCTTAGTTCATAAACATCCATGGGATGTCAAATACATACAACCTGGACACATCTTCAGTCTTACTATTTAGGACCCACAAACTTCCTGAGACCAACAAAATAATGTACCTTCCCACATAAACAACGAAAACACACCTACAAGTGACCTGAGTCCTCTTATAAATATTACTTTTGATAGACTGTATACAGTAGGCCTATCCAAAATCCACATTATCACATCAGATCCTTGAACACTTACTCAAAATCAACCATATATGCTTCCCCCCCTTTTTTTTTTCTATCTCAGATTATACCGATCAGTGGCGTAGCGTGGGTTGTCAGCGCCCGGGACGAGGCAAGTAATTTGCGCCCCCTTGACCCACAGACTTACCTATTTTCAGCTAGCTCCAGTCTAGGAATGAGCCGAACACCCCCTGTTCGATTCGCACCAGAACATGCGAACAGGAAAAAAGTTTGTTCGAACACGCGAACACCGTTAAAGTCTATGGGACACGAACATGAATAATCAAAAGTGCTAATTTTAAAGGCTTATATGCGAGTTATTGTCATAAAAAAGTGTTTGGGGACCTGGGTCCTGCCCCAGGGGACATGGATCAATGCAAAAAAAAGTTTTAAAAACGGCCGTTTTTTCAGGAGCAGTGATTTTAATAATGCTTAAAGTCAAACAATAAAAGTGTAATATCCCTTTAAATTTCGTATCTGGGGGGGTGTCTATAGTATGCCTGTAAAGGTGCGCATGTTTCCCATGTTTAGAACAGTCTGACAGCAAAATGACATTTCAAAGGAAAAAAGTCATTTAAAACTACTCCGGTCCGACAATACACATAAAAGTTCATTGATAAAAATGACATGGGAATTCCCCACAGGGGAACCCCGAACCAAAATTTAAAAAAAAATGACGTGGGGGTCCCCCTAAATTCCATACCAGGCTCTTCAGGTCTGGTATGGATATTAAGGGGAACCCGGCCAAAATTAAAAAAAAAAAAATTGCGTGGGGGTCCTCCTAAATTCCATACCAGACCCTTCAGGTCTGGTATGGTTTTTAAGGGGAACCCCGTGCCAAAATAAAAAAAAAAAAAACAGCGTGGGGTCCCCCCAAAAATCCATACCAGACCCTTATCCGAGCACGCAACCTGGCAGGCCGCAGGAAAAGACGGGGGGATGAGAGAGCGCCCCCCCCTCCTGAACCGTACCAGGCCACATGCCCTCAACATTGGGAGGGTGCTTTGGGGTAGCCCCCAAAACACCTTGTCCCCATGTTGATGAGGACAAGGGACTCATCCCCACAACCCTGGCCGGTGGTTGTGGGGGTCTGCGGGCGGGGGGCTTATCGGAATCTGGAAGCCCCCTTTAACAAGGGAACCCCCAGATCCCGGCCCCCCTGTGTGAAATGGTAAGGGGGTACAAAAGTACCCCTACCATTTCACTAAAAAACTGTCAAAAATGTTAAAAATGACAAGAGACAATTTTTGACAATTACTTTATTTAAATGCTTCTTCTTTCTTCTATCTTCCTTCATCTTCTTCTTCTTCTGGTTCTTCTGGCTCTTCTGGTTCTTCCTTCTGGCGTTCTCGTCCAGCATCTCCTCCGCGGTGTCTTCTATCTTCTTCTCCTCGGGCCGCTCTGCACCCATGGCATGGGGGGAGGCTCCCGCTCTTCTCTTCATCTTCTTCTCTTCATCTTCTTCTTCATCTTCTTCTTTTCTTCTCTTCTTCTCTTCTTCTCTTCTTCATCTTCTTCTCTGGGACGCTCCGCATCCATGCTGGCATGGAGGGAGGCTCCCGCTGTGTGACGCGTCTCCTCTTCTGATCCTTCCAGCGGCTCCCTGGCAACGTCCGCCTCCTTGCATGTTGTCTGGGTCCTCAGTCAGCCTGTTCTCCAGGCCTCATGTTAGTGTGGAGAGGAAGTTCGAACAATCCATGCTCTGGAGGCACGGGAGATGCTGCACCTGCCACTTCTCATCTCTTGGGGGGGCGGGGTCAGGGGGGCTAGGTCAAGGAGGAGGCGGCCGTGATGGAACTATTCTCCCCAGTCCTGGGCTCTCAGGCAGCCAGCCTATCTGTCCGCACTCCAAGAACGGCCGCTGTTGCTGAGAAACGTGGATTCTCCTGCATCATAAGTTTAACAAGGAGCTTTTATTCCCGTGCTAGATGGTCCACACTCATGACAGCGCCCCTCTAAATTTTGCGCCCGGGGCGGTGGCCCCCCTCGCACCCCCCACACTCCGCCACTGTAACCGATAGAGATGTAATTACTTGTTCCTATAATAAGAAGGGCCAACTTGAACTCATATGCTGTTCTACTAATGTTTTTTGTACTTTACTACATGACTAATGTTTATACTGTCTGTATATTCTATTTTTATTCTAATAAAACATTTTTGGAAAAAGAAAAAAGAAGGAAGTTATGCTTGGCTCTGACTCTTGTTCACTTAGCACTTTGTTTTTTGAGCCACATCAAATTTAAACTGAATGTGCCACCTTATACTCAGAAAAAAAAAAGTTTAAAAAAAAAAAATCATCCTGTAAGGCAAAGGCATAATGAGCTAGTATGTACCGCATATTAGCTCATTATGAAATACTTACCTTAGAATGAGGTCCCCGTATCACAGGCCGGTCCATGTCAAGGGAGCTGACATTTTGCCCTTGGAGTGTCTTCTGGGTTGGCAGCTCCATCGCTGTTATTTGCCAGAGCCGCGATGATGTCACTCCTGTGCATGTGCATGGGAGTCTTCTTCCCGGCAAGGTCCGACAGTGCCTGCCGGACCTTCAGTCGGGCATTCACAGCGCATGCTGTGGAATCAAAAGTGCGAATTTTAAAGGCTAATATGCAAGCTATTGTCCTTAATAGGGTTTGGGGACCCGGGTCCTGCCCCAGGGTACATGTATCAATGCAAAAAAAAGTTTTAAAAACGCAGTTTTTTCGGGAGCAGTGATTTTAATGATGCTTAAAGTAAAAAAATAAAAGTGAAATATTCCTTTAAATATTATGCCTGGGGGGTGTCTATAGTATGCCTGTAAAGTGGCGCGTGTTTCCCGTGTTTAGAACAGTCCCTGCTCAAAATGACACTTCTAAAGAAAAAAAGTCATTTAAAACTGCTTGCGGCTTTAATGTCATGTCTGGTCCCGGCAATATGGATGAAAATCATTGAGAAACCCCCCCAGCCCATTACCAGCCCCTTTGGATCTTGTATGGATATTAAGGGGAACCCCGCACCCAAATAAAAAAAGGAAAGGTGTGGGGCCCCCAGGCCCTATATACTCTGAACAGCAGTATACAGGTGGTACAAACAAGACAGGGACTGTAAGTTTGTTCTTAAGTAGAATCTGTTTGTAATTTTGAACTGGTACATTTTTTACGTGTAGCTCCAGCCAAAAAAATTGATTTTTAAGCTTTTTGGAAAACATAGGGAAGGATTATCACCCCTGCAACATTTGTTTTGCTGTCTGTGCACCTGTTCAGAAGATTTCACCTCACTTTCTGTCCCAATGACAATTGGATTTGGGGTTTTTAGTGAAACAAGGAACTCTTACAGGAGAGAATTTCCCTTCCTAGGGGTAGATTTCCTCTCACTTCCTGTTGTCTCCTTCCGTTTGCAAGTAGGAGTCATTTGTAAGTTGGATGTTTGAAAGTAGGGACCTGCCCTATATACTCTGCAGAAATTGGGGCCTTAGGTGTTGGTGTTGCCACAACACTGTAAGCCCTCACAGTTACTCTTGGTGGGCGCAGGAATGGGCCCTGTTGTGAAATATTAGATCAAGAATTGTAAATACATGCCCCTGTTAAACAGGGGCTGAAAAATTGGGCCTAAGGCACTGGTGTTGGTGCCACAACACTGCAACCCCTCACAGATACTTTAGTTGGAGAGCAGGAATGAGCCCTGCTGCAAAGTATTGCATCAAAAATTGTAATTACACGCCCCTGTTAAACAGGGACAGAAAAATTGGCCTTAGCCACTGGTGGCTGTGCCCAGAACCAAAAATGTTTTTACAAGCTATCAGCATGAACATTGAGGAGGAAGAGGATAGTCACTCAGCATAACAGGATAGTCACTCAGCATCAGCATAGGCAGTCTTGAAGGGATCTCACTTTAAAAAAAAAAATATTTTTAACTGTGATCGGTTACAAAGCCTCCAGCAGCACTGAATATGCGTTCTGAAAGAATGCTGGATGCAGGACAGGCCAGTAGCTCAATTGCATACTGTGCAAGCTCTGGCCAGTGATCCATCCTCAAGACCCAGTAACCCAGAGGATTTTCGGTGGGAAAGGTGTCCAAGTCTGATCTTGCCCCTAGGTATTCCTGCACCATGTGAATCAGACACTGGCAATGGTTGCTGGAACCGATCATACCTTGGGGCTGCGGACTAAAAAATTGTCGGAACGCATCAGTCAGACGGCCACCTTCTCCACCACCCCTTCTGTGACTGACTGAAACCTCAGCAACACGTTGTCCAGGAGGACCAGGAAATTGTAACCTCCCAGGCTCTGGAAACGCGTTGTACAAACCTTTCTGCAAGGCCTCCCGAAGATGTTTCATCCTCTGCTCCCTCTGCAATGGCAAGATAAGGTCCGCAACCTTACCCTTGTAAAGTGGATCAAGAAGGGTTGCCAGCCAGTAATGATCCCTCTGCTTGATACCATGAATACAAGGATCATTCCGCAGGATCAGGGAGGCCATGCAGCGTAGGTTTGCTGAGGCATTCAGTCCGGAGTCCTCTGGGTCACTAAGGAAGACATGATCCTCAGCCATCTCCTCCCAGCCATGTACAAGTCCATGGGTTTCTTGGGACTGTAAATGATCCCTTGAAGACTGCTGCCGATGCTGAGTGCTAGGCTCCAACTCCATACTGACACAATCCTCCTCCTCCTCCTCTTCCTGTGTGATTGGCGGGCACGCAGGAACACTGTCTGGATAAAGGGGGCTTTGAGAGGTAAGGAAGTCCTCCTCTTCCTGCCTCTGTTCTGCCTCAAGTGCCTAGGCTTCATCCACGTGGATCAAGGAGGGTGCCAGCCAGTATTGGTCCTTCTCCTTGATACCACAAATACGAGGATCCTTACGCAGGCTTTGCAGGATCAGGGAGGCCATGCAGTGTAGGTTTGCTGAGGCATTAGGTCCGGAGTCCTCTGGGTCACTAAGGACGACATGGTCCGCAGCCACCTCCTCCCAGCCACGTACAAGTCCATGTGTTTCTTGGGACTGATCCCTTAAAGACTGCTACCGATGCTGAGTGCCAGGCTCCAACTCCATACTGACACAATCCTCCTCCTCCTCCTCTTCCTGTGTGATCGGCGGGCACGCAGGAACACTGTCTGGATAAAGGGGGCTTTGAGAGGTAAGGAAGTCCTCCTCTTCCTGCCTCTGTTCTGCCTCAAGTGCCCTGTCCATTATTCCACACAGCATGTGCTACAACAGGTGGACAAGAGGGACAGCGTCACTGATGCATGCACTGTCACTGCTCACCATCCCCGTGGCCTCCTCAAATGGTGACAGGACAGTGCATGCATCCCAGATCATGGCCCACTGGCGTGGTGAAAAAAACCAAGCTCCCCTGACCCTGTCCTGGTGCCATAGTCGCACAGGTACTTATTGATTGCCCTCTGCTGCGTGTGCAGCCCCTGCAGCATGGCCAACGTTGAGTTCCACCTGTTGAGCATGTCACAGATTAGGTGGTTCTTTGGCAGGTTAAACTCCTTTTGGAGGTCTGCCAGCTAAGCACTGGCATTATATGACCGGCGGAAATGTACACAGACTTTCCTGACCTGCCTCAGGACATCCTGTAAGCCTGGGTACCTGCCCAAGAACCACTGCACCACCAACTTAAGGACATGAGCCAAACAGGGCACATGGGTCATTTGTCCCTGTCGGAGGGCAGTGAGGAGGTTGGTGCCATTGTCGCAAACCCCCATTCCTGCCTTAAGTTGGCATGGCATCAACCACCTCTGAACCTGCCCCTGCAGAGTTGACAGAACCTCTGCTCCAGTGTGGCTCCTGTCCCCCAAGCACACCAGCTCAAGCACCGCATGACATCTTTTGGCCTGCATACTTGCGTAGCCCCTTGAACGGCTACGGAGCAGCGCTGGTTCCGAGGACAAAGAACAGGAAGAGGCCATGGAGGAAGAAGAAGAGGAGGGGGTGGAGGAGAGAGGTGTGTCACAATCATTAGTAGTGGCATTTTGGAGGCGTGGTGGTGGAACAACCTCCAACACTACTGCACCTTGTCCTGCATCCTTCCCAGCTGCCAGCAGAGTCACCCAATGTGCAGTGAAACTTAGGTAATGTCCCTGTCCATGCCTGCTGGACCATGAGTCAGTGGTAATAAGCACCTTACCACTGATCGCCCTGTCCAGCGAGGCCAAGACATTGCCTTCCACATGCCAGTAGAGAGCCGGAATCGCCTTCCATGAGAAAAAGTGGTGTTTGGGTACCTGCCACTGAGGAACCGCACATTCCACAAACTCGCAGAAGGGGGTAGAGTTTACCAACTGAAAAGGCAGCAGTTGAAGTGCTAGCAATTTTGCCAAGCTAGCATTCAACCGCTGGGCATGTGGATGGCTGAGAGCAAACTTCTTTCGGCGGTGCAGCAGCTGGGGCAGGGAAATTTGCCTAGTACAATCTGACGTTGGTGTACCGAAAGCAGATTGCCCACAAGTACTTGGCTGTGACACACCTAATTCTACACCTTCATTCCTCTCAGTGCAGGTCTCAGAGAGGACTGAAGGTATAGTGGGGTTGGAGATTACAGCTGATGAGGAGCATTGAGAGGTCCTCTTTGTTCTTTGGTGTGGGTCTTTTAGATACGCTTGCCAACGAACTGCATGGCAGGTCAACATATGTCTGGTCAAGCATGTGGTGCCCAAGCGGGAGATGTTTTGGCCACGCGAGATACGCTTAAGACATATGTTGCAAATAGCAGCGGTGCGATCTGATGCACTCGTCTCAAAAAAGGCCCACACCAAAGAACTTTTGGAATAATGCACAGAGACAGCAGCGCCCTGCACATGTGGAGCTTTGGGGTGTGATGCAGTCAGTGTGCTGCCCTTAGGCTGGCCCCTGAAGGGCATCCTGCCTCATTGGTGATGTACCTCCTCCTCCTTCTGGAGCATGTACCCAACACTGCGGTCAAACAGTTCGAGGGACTCCTCAGGAGAACATGGTGGGGCTAGGGAAGGAGTCACTCATGCCATTGAGCCGAGGGAAAAGGCTGCGTTGGCAGCTGCTTTGCCAGACAAAGTACCCTGAGCATGGGTGAGAGAGGATGAGGAGGATGAGGACGGCTTGGTCATTCACTCGACCAAGTCTTCCGCATGTTGCGGCTCAACACAGCCAGCTACCAAAAAAAAAGGCCAAGTATGTCCCACGGCCACGTGCTGATGAGGATGCACTGTCTCCACGACCAGCACTGTTGCCTCTAGACACAAAGCCTGCTTGCCCTCTTTTATTGGCTTGTGACTGTCTGCCTCTCCTTGTTGGCCTTCCAGACATACTAATGGCCTGTAGCTGCACTAAGCTGGGATATATATATATATACTGATACTGCAGCTAGCAAAATCAACTGCCTGCCTGTAGTATGAGAACACCACCAACCTTCGACAGGTAGCTTTAGGTGAACACTGTGCAGAGCTCGCAAAAAACTAACTTGTAGCTTATTTAGCTGCCTGCGGTAGTGATAGGATCAGGAAAACACCACCAACCTTCGACAGGTAGCTTTAGGTGAACAATGTGTAGAACTTGCAAAAAACTAACTTGTAACTTATTTCGCTGCCTGTGGTAGTGATAGGATCAGGAAAACACCACCAACCTTCTACAGGTAGCTTTAGCTGAACAGTGTGCAGAGCTCGCAAAAAACGAACTTGTAGCTTATTTCCCTGCCTGCGGTAGTGATAGGATCAGGAAAACACCAACAACCTTCTACAGGTAGCTTTAGCTGAACACTGTGCAGAGCTCACAAAAAACTAACTTGTAGCTTACTTAGCTGCCTGCGGTAGTGATAGGATCAGGAAAACACCACCAACCTTCGACAGGTAGTTTTAGGTGAACACTGTGCGGAGCTCTCAAAAAACTAACTTGTAGCTTATTTAGCTGCCTGCGGTAGTGGTAGGATCAGGAAAACACCACCAACCTTCTACAGGTAGCTCTAGCTGAACACTGTGCAGAGCTCGCACTACACTAACTTGTAGTTTTAGCTGAACACTGTGAGGAGGACGCACTACACTAACTTATCGCTTTAGCTGAACACTGTGCAGGGGTGGCACTACACTAACTTGTAATTTTAGCTGAACACTGTTCAGAGGTTGCACTACACTAACTTGTAGTTTTAGCTGAACACTGTGAGGAGGATGCACTACACCAACTTGTAGCTTTAGCTGAACACTGTGAGGAGGATGCACTACCCTAACTTGTAGCTTTAGCTGAACACTGTGCAGAGGTCACACTAAACTAACTTGTAGCTTTAGCTGAACACTGTGAGGAGGACGCACTACCCTAACTTGTAGCTTTAGCTGAACACTGTGCAGAGGTCACACTAAACTAACTTGTAGCTTTAGCTGAACACTGTTCAGAGGACACACTACACTAACTTGTAGTTTTAGCTGAACACTGTTCAGAGGACGCACTACACTAACTTGTAGTTTTAACTGAACACTGTTCAGAGGACGCACTACACTAACTTGTAGTTTTAACTGAACACTGTGCAGAGGTCGCACTACACTAACTTGTAGCTTTAGCTGAACACTGTGAGGAGGACGCACTACCCTAACTTGTAGCTTTAGCTGAACACTGTGCAGAGGTCACACTAAACTAACTTGTAGCTTTAGCTGAACACTGTGAGGAGGACGCACTACACTAACTTATAGCTTTAGCTGAACACTGTGCAGAGGTCGCACTACACTAACTTGTAGTTTTAGCTGAACACTGTGAGGAGGACGCACTACACTAACTTGTAGCTTTAGCTGAACACCATGCAGAGGTTGCACTACACTAAATTGTAGTTTTAGCTGAACACTGTGAAGAGGATGCACTACACCAACTTGTAGCTTTAGCTAAACACTGTGAGGAGGATGCACTACCCTAACTTGTAGCTTTAGCTGAACACTGTGCAGAGGTCACACTAAACTAACTTGTAGCTTTAACTGAACACTGTGAGGAGGACGCACTAAACTAACTCTAAATAGTCTAGCTGCCTGACTGTGGTACTAATAGGATCAAAAGAACGCCAGCAATTTTCTTCAGGTAGCTGTAAATACTGTAACAAGACAAGCCTGCCTGTCAGTAGGATGATAACAGGAACGGATCTAGCTAAACTGAATACAGTATATATATATATATATATATATATATATATATATATATATATATATACAACACCTGGAATGCATATATATACACAATACACTGTAAGTGCAGCTAACTCACTGACTGTCCTGCCTAATCTAGCTAACTCAAATGAAATGACACTGTCTCTCTGTCTATCTAAGCACTCTGGAACACACTACACAGGGCCGCCGTGCAGGCAGGCCTTATATTGTGTGATGCGTGTTCTAAACCCCCTGAGCCATAATTGGCCAAAGCCACCCTGGCTTGGTGTTATGCCCTCCGGGGGCATTATTGTTCTTTTCCTCCTCCCATTGATTAATACTGTTCATCATCAGCCCCCGCTGGGCATTATTATCCACTCTCACCACCCACTGGGCACTATTGTCCCCCCCCCCCGCCCCCCACTGGGTAATGTCCTCTCTATCCTAAGGTGCCCCTCTTTCTCAAGTTCAAAGTTTACAGGTATAGTCTGAACAAGGACCTCTATGACAGGATTACCTGGTATTATTTTTATGAAAGCTGTAGATTTAAAATTACTTTTGTAATTACATTAATGTGATAAAGCTGTTAGACCTCAGTGGTTGGGTTAACATATACTTTAAGTGGATTTAGTCACTTGAGCACAGCTGCAAATTTTGGATAGTATTATAAGCGCTACAAGTTCCTTGACTGATTCCACATAATTCAACTGATCTTTAATATTGCTGTAAACATCATGTTCACCCATACTCTACAATTAGCTAAGCCTAAAATTCAAAGAATTACACTAATCAAACAATACGAAATGACCAAATAATTCACACTTTTTATTGCTACTAATTTTCAAGAACAAGCTGTGGTGTATTAATTTTGTCATCACTGTAGAAGATCAGCTAAGTAAGGACTTCAGTCATTGTGTCTGAGTTTCCTGATTTTTTGTGTTTCTGTGGTTAATAGCTCTGAATGTTGTATTTTTATTCCTGAAGCCACCATCTGGGAAGCGAGTTAGAAAAGCTGCACAGAATGTTTCCAGGGGAGTTTCTATTTTTGTCTTAACAGGTGTTCTGGAAATTAAGTGTACAGGTTCCTTCCTGTTATTTTACGGTATGTGGTTTCAGAGTAGGTCACCTGGTAAGGTTAAGAATAAATACATTGCTTGAGAATCTATGTAATCCCGGTACTTGTTCCTGTTTATTTATTTTGATGTATTTGTTTACAGTTTAGTTACACTTATGTATATGGAAACACAGAGAAAATTACCATATTCTTATTATCAACTCAAAAAATCCATAAAGATACTTAAAAAATGAATCAATCAATTAATAAAAATGTAGTTGCAAACACTGTATTGGTAAGTTTTTTTTCGTTTTGTTTTTTTTTTCAGATAATTTAAATAAAAGTAAAGAGGTGTGACACTAGGATCCCTTTTTGTTATTTAAGATAATGAATGCTATTTTCACCCACGTAACTGGTATTGTCATCTATCATTGGTCGGCATTAATGTAAATTATAGTAGTTATGGCAAATGAAACGGAAAATTTACCGTAATTTTCCTTACCTGGTGGATTCGATGGCAGCATACATTTGGGTAGCCCTGCCCTCGCTCCTACCCTATAGGACCCCACTCTCCAAAAAAAGGCTGAGCCAGAGGCCGTGTTCCATAACTAGTCTACTCATGACTCTGGGAGGGAATTCCTGCTGCCATGGAGTCCAGCAGGAACGGAAAATTATGGTAAGTATTTGATAGTAAATTTTCAGTTTTCCTCACAGACTTCCATGGCAGCATACGTTTGGGAACAAACTAGTCCAAAAAACAAGGGTGGGATGTCAGAAAAGTAGGGTTTGTCATAGCCAACAGAAACCCTATGGATAGATAACAGCATAAGGAAGTTAGCTAGACATACATGTCATCCTCCTACAACTATTGCTAGTGCCCTTTCACAGTGAGCCCACAAAGCCTACACACTCCTGGATGAGTGTGTGGTGACTGCTTCCGTAGGAACCAAGCTCTAAGCTTTATAGGCCTAATGCCTAGCTGTAATGACCCATCCAGTGAAAATTCTGAATGACATCTCCGTCCCACTGGTTCTGCTAGAGAAAGTGACAAATATGTCCTAAAACTCTGAGAAAAGCTATAGCTTGAGAGCATGCTCAATGTATCCCAATATCCATGGCATGGAATCAGTTATCCTTGGTGGTCCTGCATATGGGAGGAACAAATAGGGAATTATTGCCAATTATTAGCAACATACCCCCAAAAAAACTGTATATGGATTGAACTGGAAAGCATATGGCTTATGAGTAGGGATGGGCCTAACACCCCCTGGTTCAGTTCGCCCCAGAACATACGAACAGGCAAAAATTTGTGCGAACATGCGAACCCTTTTAAAGACCATGGGACACAAACACGAAAAGTGATAATTTTAAAGGCTTATATGCAGGTTATTGCCCTAAAAAGTATATGGGGACCCGGGTACTGCCCCAGGGGACATGAATCAATGCAAACAAAAGTTTTTAAAATGGCAGTGATTTTAATAATGCTTAAACTGAAACAATAAAAATGAAATATTTAAATAGCGTGCCTGGGGGGTCCCCTTAGTCAAAAAATCAATGAAAAAAACAGCGTGGGTTCCCCCCAGTCCATACCAGGCCCTTTGGCCTGATTGATGGCAGCAGAACGGCACTCCTGCGCGAATTGCTGTAGTTGTACAACAGGCGCTTTAAGGAGTATAGGGGACGAGTGCACCACCGCACTCCTAAGTAGCCGTAGTATCACGTGGATACTACTTTAGGCATTTCGGTTCCTATGGTGACGATGGAACCGAAATGCCTAAATACGGAGATGCTGGCATCTCATGCTTAGCCTTGAGAAAGTCACGTGTCAGTGACGCAACGCGTGGGAGGAGCCTAGGACGTAGTCTGCCGAATACATTGTATCAAACAGCAGCAGCTTGTATAGCAAGCCTCATCCGTAAGAGCCAGCTGAGATCTGCCTATCTGCTTATCTGCATGCCTCAAACAAGTCAGGCACACGTGAGTTTATCACTGTGCTGTTTTGCCTGTGGACTTTCTTTGTAGCAATATTGCGCAATGTTTTCTCTTTCTGTTTGTTTTACATAAACCATCTGATACTGAGAAAATTACTAATCATTGTGGCTGTGGAAGAAATAGCTTATAGTGTGAACAAATAAGCACTGCAGGAATCCAGATATCCCAGGTTACTGAGGATTGAACTGTCGCCTATTATAAACCCCATCTCATGAACTTAAACATCTATAGTTAATCGCACCTTACTGGCACCATTTATATATTTATTTTTATCAATTGTATATATGAACTTAATCATCTATAGTTAATCACACCTTACTGGCACCATTTATATATTTATATTTATCAATTGTATATATATTGCACCTTTACAAGTATATTATTTATTTCTAGTAATATGGAGTATTTAGCACTTATCACAGGGAACAGATCCAATTTATTTATTTAGTAATTTTCACCCCATTTTTTATTGGTATTAATTGGATTGATCACTCTTTTGTGATTTGTACAGTAGGTGACCGCGATATTGTGTCAATCTCGCCGCACTTCTCGGCGAGATTTGACACCTACGAGCCCCATCGCAGGAGCCAGCGCCGAGATGGCTCACTCATCGGGAAAGGAAAACTTTGTTTTCCTTCCGCGATGAGTGACAGGCAGCGCTGACAGCTGTCTAGTATGAATCCTGAGGCGGGAACACCGCGCCAAATTTTAAATGAAAAAACCGGCGTGGGTTCCCCCCTAGGAGCATACCAGGCCCTTAGGTCTGGCATGGATTGTAAGGGGAACCCCCTATGCCGAAAAATCGGTGTGGGGGTCCCCCCCAATCCATACCAGACCCTTATCCGAGCACGCAGCCCGGCCGGCCAGGAAAGGGGGTGGGGACGAGCGAGCGCCCCCCCCCCCTCCTGAGCCGTACCAGGCCGCATGCCCTCAACATGGGGGGGTGGGTGCCTTGGGGGAGGGGGGCGCCCTGCGGGGCCCCCCCACCCCAAAGCACCTTGTCCCCATGTTGATGAGGACAAGGGCCTCTTCCCGACAACCCTGGCCATTGGTTGTCGGGGTCTGCGGGCGGGGGGCTTATCGGAATCTGGGGGCCCCCTTAATAAGGGGGCCCCCAGATCCCGGCCCCCCACCCTGTGTGAATGAGTTTGGGGTACATGGTACCCCTACCCATTCACCTAGGCAAAAGTGTCAATATAAAAAAAAACACATTACACAGGTTTTAAGAATAATTTATTAGTCAGCTCCGGGGTCTTCTTCAGACTTCTCCCGGTGTTCGGCCTCTTCTCCCGGGCCCCGCCGCTATCTTCTTCCAGCTCTATTGCCAGCGAGGGGCCCGGTCTGCTGCCGCTGTCTCGCCGCCGCTGTCTTGTCGCCGCTGTCTTGCCGCTTCTTCTCTTCTTTTCTTCTTCCCCGATGTTGACACGACGCTCTCTCCGGCTCGAATGCTGTGTGCGAGCTGCGGAGCCATTTATATAGGCGGTAACCCCGCCCCCTTACGACGTCATGGTCCCAGCATGCGCAGGGACTCTGGCGTCATAAGGGGGCGTGGCCCCCTATTTTTGCGATTCTTCATCGTAGCGACTTAGTCGCATTTATATTTGATCACATTGGTTTTTTAGCACGATTTTTAAAAAATATTTTTTTTTCACATTGATTGAATTATGTATCAGAGCGCATCAATCTATTTTATATGTATTTAATTTATAGGGGATTCTGATCACTGTATAATTGATAGCAGCTTGACATCATAATTTTCAATCTAACAACTATTATCATTTAATTAATCGCACGTGCATTCACATTTTTTTTGATTCACACTTATTTGATTTTACATGTTACGGTAGAACATTATTGCGCTTGGTGTTTTTTGTATATTTACTTAAGTTGTACTGGCTGTCTCCCGAGATCTGCCTGTGGGACTGCTGTGAAAGGCTGCATCCAATGAGTGTGCAGTCATTGTGCAGTCATTGTGCAGTCATTGCAGTGTGCATTATTAAAATCACTGCTCCCAAAATAACGGACGTTTTTAAAACTTTTTTTTGCATTGATACATGTCCCCTGGGGCAGGACCCAGGTCCCCAAACACTATTTATGACAATACAATGCATATAAGCCTTTAAAAAGAGCACTTTTATTATTATTCATGTTCGTGTCCCATAGACTTTAACGGTGTTCGTGTTTTCTGCCAAATTTCTTGCCTGTTCGGTATGTTCTGGTGCGAACCGAACTGGGGGGTGTACGGCCCATCCTTTTTGCTAGGTGGGAGAAAAACCCTAAGGGTACACTACACTACACTACAGCTAAATGAATACTACCACTGTAGATTTCTCACATCAGAGCATCACTACGTAAGTGATTTCATTAGACAGAGCCTCCAACAAAGATAGAAAAATCTTGTTTAACCACTTTAATACAGGGCACTTATACACCTTCCCACCCAGACCAATTTTTAGCTTTCAGTGCTGTTGCAGTTTGAATGACAATTGCGGGGTCATCCATCACTGTACCCAAACTAAATTTTTATCATTTTGTTCCGACAAATAGAGCTTTCTTTTGGTGGTATTTGATCACCTCTGCGGTTTTTATTTTTTGCTAAACAAATAAAAAAAGACCGAAAATGTTGAAAAAAATAAAAGTTTTGCTTTTGTTTCTGTTAAAAAATTTGTAAATAAGTAAGTTTTCTCTTTCACTCATGTTCACTGATTAGGTGGCACTGACAGGCACTGATAAGGCTGCACCGATGAGGTGGCACCAATGAGTGGACACTGACGGGCACTGACGATGGGCACTGATATGCGGCACTGATGGGCATTGGTAGGCAGCATTGATGGGTGGCACTGATATGCAGCACTGATGGGCATTGATAGGAAGTACTGATGGGCACTCATGGGTGGCACTGGGTGGCACTGATGGGCACTGATAGGTGACACTGATGGGCACTGAAAGGCTGCAAAGATGGGTTCTTATGGGTGGCACTGATGGGCACTGATAGGCGGCACTGCTGGGCACTGATGGGCACTGATAGGCGGCACTGCTGGGCACTGATGGGCACTGATACATGGCACTGATGGGCACTGATAGGCGGCACTGATACACATCCCTGGTGGCACTGGCAGTGGTAGGCATTGCGAGTGGGCACTGATTGGCAGCTGCCTGGGCATTGATTAGTATTTCCCTGGGGGTCTAGGGGGCATACCTGGTGGTCCAGTGTGGATGGCTTCCCTGGTGGTCCTGGGCAGCTTCCCTGGTGGTCCTGGGTGGGATCCAAGGGGGGGCTGTGCTGATAAACAATCAGCACAAACCCCCCCTGTCAGGAGAGCAGCCGATCAGCTCTCCTCTACTCGCTTCTGTCAGACGCAAGTGAGGAAAAGCCTATCACCGGCTCTTCCTATTTACATCGTGATCAGCTGTGATTGGACACGGCTGATCAAATGGTAAAGAGTCTTCGCCAGAGACTATTTACCTAGATCGGTGTTGCGGGGTGTCAGACTGACACCCCGCAACAACGATTGCCGCGATGCGTGCCCCCGGGGGCCCGCAGCGGCTCAATATCCTGAGAACGTCATATGACATCCAGTCAGGGTATTATAACCACTTTGCTGCCGTCATTCTGCTATATGGCGGGCGGCACAGTGGTGCAGTGGGTAGCACTCTCGCCTAGCAGTAAGAAGGGTCGCTGGTTCGAATCCCAACCATGACACTACCTGCCTGGAGTTTGCATGTTCTCCCTGTGCCTGCGTGGGTTTCCTCCGGGTACTCCGGTTTCCTCCCACACTCCAAAGACATGCTGGTAGGTTAATTGGATCATGTCTAAATTGGCCCTAGTATAGGTATGAATGTGAGTTAGGGACCTTAGATTGTAAGCTCCTTGAGGGTATAGGGACTGATGTGAATGTATAATATATATATGTAAAGCACTGCGTAAATTGACGGCGCTATATAAGTACCTGAAATAAATAAAATAAAAATAAATATATATGTTGTGATCCTGCTGTGACTGGGCATAGTGGATCACAGGAAAAAGGAGAGTGGCTCTGCACCACATGATCGCTGTGACCAATTACACCATCACAGAATATAAACACAGGCTGAAGTTAGCAACTGTGATTCACTTTCTGTCTGGTACTGAGGAGCACTGTTTGCACTCACAAATTGATCAGTGTGTATAAGGAAGGAAAGCCTCCTGACCACCAGACAGCACCAATTCCATTCAGTACAATGCCAGCAGTCATTCACCCCTCTCCTATATATGTCAGCCCCATCCTATCTCTGATCTGACTTGTATATTAACCCCTCACTACCCTATCTGTACATTAACTCCTTCACCTCCATCATTTAATTGTATACTGGCATGTTTTTTGTGTGTCAAAAATTCAAAATATAACGTAAGGTTAGGGTTGTTTCATTTTCTTTTTTTGTAAATAAATAACAATTAAAAAAATCAATAGATTTAAAAAAAAACACCAAAAAATGATATAAATTTAATTTGGGTACAGTGTTGCATGACCGAGTAACTGTCAGTCAAATTATCACAGTGGCAAAAACTGAAAAAATGGTAATGAAGGGGATAAAACTTACTAGTACTGAGTTGGTTAAATCATATTTCAAACCAAATACTTGCTTAAAAATATTTTAAAAACCTACTGTCATAAGCAAGATGACCTTCTGTATCTGCAGACAACATTGAATATAAATAGGATAGATAAGGATATAAATGATAGATTGTTTGGCTGACTCCGAGCATTGTTTTGCATTAGAGCATATTACAATATGATCATAAAAAACATAATGAATTTTCCTCAAAGAAACTCCTCTGTTTTCCTCACACAGTGTCATTCAGCTTTGTGCCTTTTCTGGCTTTTTACCAGTTTTCAAGGGTGCTAAAACTTTTCAGCTGATTATAAGAATGTGTTCTATTGAATATTTATGAGCCCAAAAAAGACCTTATACTTCAGGCAATCACTGAGCTTTTTCTTACTTTTCCTTTTTCTGCTTTGTGGCCAACCCCTTGATAAATTAATTGAATAACTGTAGGGCAGTCAAGGTTATCTTCATTCTACAAATGACAAGTGAATATGTATATTCATAAATGTAGGTTACTTTGTCAGTACAATTAAATATGCCCAACCAACTTAACCACTTGAGCCCCGGACCATTATGCTGCCTAAGGACCAGAGGTCTTTTTCCAATTTGGCACTGCGTCGCTTTAACTGCTAATTGCGCGGTCATGCAATGCTGTACCCAAACGAAATTTGCGTCCTTTTCTTCCCACAAATAGAGCTTTCTTTTGATGGTATTTGATCACCTCTGCGGTTTTTATTTTTTGCGCTATAAACGGAAAAAGACCGAAAATTTTGAAAAAAAATGATATTTTCTACTTTTTGTTATAAAAAAAATCCAATAAACTAAATTTTAGTCATACATTTAGGCCACATGTCTTTGGTAAAAAAAATGTCAATAAGCGTATATTTATTGGTTTGCGCAAAAGTTATAGCGTCTACAAACTAGGGTACATTTTCTGGAATTTACACAGCTTTTAGTTTATGACTGCCTATGTAATTTCTTGAGGTGCTAAAATGGCAGGGCAGTACAAAACCCCCCCAAATGACCCCATTTTGGAAAGTAGACACCCCAAGGAAATTGCTGAGAGGCATGTTGAACCCATTGAATATTTATTTTTTTTGTCCCAAGTGATTGAAAAATGACAAAAAAAAAAAAAATATTTACAAAAAGTCGTCACTAAATGATATATTGCTCACACAGGCCATGGGCCTATGTGGAATTGCACCCCAAAATACATTTAGCTGCTTCTCCTGAGTATGGGGATACCACATGTGTGGGACTTTTTGGGAGCCTAGCCGCGTACGGGGCCCCGAAAACCAATCACCGCCTTCAGGATTTCTAAGGGTGTAAATTTTTGCTTTCACTCTTCACTGCCTATCACAGTTTCGGAGGCCATGGAATGCCCAGGTGGCACAAAACCCCCCAAAATGACCCCATTTTGGAAAGTAGACACCCCAAGCTATTTGCTGAGAGGCATATTGAGTCCATGGAATATTTTATATTTTGACACAAGTTGCGGGAAAGTGACACTTTTTTTTTTTTTTTTTTTTTTTTTCATAAAGTTGTCACTAAATGATATATTGCTCACACAGGCCATGGGCATATGTGGAATTGCACCCCAAAATACATTTAGCTGCTTCTCCTGAGTATGGGGATACCACATGTGTGGGACTTTTTGGGAGCCTAGCCGCGTACTGGACCCCGAAAACCAATCACTGCCTTCAGGATTTCTAAGGGTGAAAATTTTTGATTTCACTCTTTACTGCCTATCACAGTTTCGGAGGCCATGGAATGCCCAGGTGGCACAAAACCCCCCCAAATGACCCCATTTTGGAAAGTAGACACCCCAAGCTATT
Organism: Aquarana catesbeiana; assembly: GCF_042186555.1. Taxonomy (NCBI): domain Eukaryota; kingdom Metazoa; phylum Chordata; class Amphibia; order Anura; family Ranidae; genus Aquarana; species Aquarana catesbeiana. Next base: position 368,470,868 of record NC_133325.1, read on the forward strand.
TGCTGAAAGGCATGGTGAGTATTTTGCAGCTCTCATTTGTTTTTGAAAATGAAGAAAGACAAGAAAAAACATTTTTTTTTTTCTTTTTTCAATTTTCAAAACTTTGTGACAAAAAGTGAGGTCTGCAAAATACTCACTATACCTCTCAGCAAATAGCTTGGGGTGTCTACTTTCCAAAATGGGGTCATTTGGGGGGGTTTTGTGCCACCTGGGCATTCCATGGCCTCCGAAACTGTGATAGGCAGTGAAGAGTGAAATCAAAAATTCACGCCCTTAGAAACCCTGAAGGCGGTGATTGGTTTTCGGGGTCCCGTACACGGCTAGGCTCCCAAAAAGTCTCACACATGTGGTATCCTCGTACTCAGGAGAAGCAGCAGAATGTATTTTGGGGTGTAATTTCACATATTTCCATGGCATGTTTGAGCAATATATCATTTAGTGACAACTTTGTGCAAAAAAAAAAAAAAAATTTGTCTCTTTCCCGCAACTTGTGTCGCAATATAAAATATTCCATGGACTCGACATGCCTCTCAGCAAATAGCTTGGGGTGTCTACTTTCCAAAATGGGGTCATTTGGGGGGGTTTTGAACTGTCCTGGCATTTTATGCACAACATTTAGAAGCTTATGTCACACATCACCCACTCTTCTAACCACTTGAAGACAAAGCCCTTTCTGACACTTATTGTTTACATGAAAAAGTTTTTTTTTTTTGCAAAAAAATTACTTTGAACCCCCAAACATTATATATTTTTTTAAAGCAAATGCCCTACAGATTAAAATGGTGGGTGTTTCATTTTTTTTTTCACACAGTAATTGCGCAGCGATTTTTCAAACGCATTTTTTGGGGAAAAAACACACTTTTTTTAATTTTAATGCACTAAAACACGCTATATTGCCCAAATGTTTGATGAAATAAAAAAGATGATCTTAGGCCGAGTACATGGATACCAAACATGACATGCTTTAAAATTGCGCACAAACGTGCAGTGGCAACAAAATAAATACATGTTTAAAAGCCTTCAAAAGCCTTTACAGGTTACCACTTTAGATTTACAGAGGAGGTCTACTGGAAAAATTACTGCACTCGATCTGGCCTTCGCGGTGATACCTCACATGCATGGTGCAATTGCTGTTTATGTTTGACGACAGACCGCCGCTTGCGTTCGCCTTAGCGCGAGAGCAGGGGGCGACAGGGGTGTTTTTTTTTTTTTTTTTTTTTTTTTTTCTTTATTATTTTTTTGCTTTTTTAATCTTACTTTTAAACTGTTCCTTTCATATTTTTTTTTTTAATCATTTTTATTGTTATCTCGGGGAATGTAAATATCCCCTATGATAGCAATAGGTAGTGACAGGTACTCTTTTTTGAAAAAATTGTGGTCTATTAGACCCTAGATCTCTCCTCTGCCCTCAAAGCATCTGACCACACCAAGATCGGTGTGATAAAATGCTTCCCCAATTTCCCAATGGCGCTATTTACATCCGGCGAAATCTAAGTCATGAAATACTCGTAGCTTCCGGTTTCTTAGGCCATAGAGATGTTTGGAGCCACTCTGGTCTCTGATCAGCTCTATGGTCAGCTGGCTGAATCACCGGCTGCATTCTCAGGTTCCCTGTTGAGACAGGAGAGCCAGAGAAAAACACGGAAGACGGTGGGGGGGGGGGGCATTCCCTCCCACGGCTTGTAAAAGCAGTCTAGAGGCTAATTAGCCGCTAGGATTGCTTTTACATGAAAGCCGACCGCTGGCTGAAAAGAATGATACCAAGATGATACCTAAACCTGCAGGCATCATTCTGGTATAACCACTCAAAGTCGTGAATGGCGTACCTGAAGACAAAAAAATGGTTAACAATGGTTAACAATAAAGCACAGTAAAGTGTAAATAATTACACACCTGAAAAACAAACACGATAAAACATAATAACAATAACAATAACAATAAAACATTGCAGAATAGAATACAGTAAAAAAGAGCAGAACAATAGAGAGAGAGAATAGAGAGAGAGAGAACAATAAAACAACAACTATTTTTTTTTATTTCATATTTTTTTTTTTTTTACACTTTTTTTGTAACTAACTTTTATAACGGTAACCGGTTCCAGGTTCGGGTCTCTCAAAATGCGATGGCATCTTGGGAGACCCTGTGAAAGTGTGCCTAGTCTGTGCAATGCTGTACCCTACGCTAATACTCAACTAGTGAATGGTAGCGTTCAAAACATTCACCAATGCAAAGACCAGGATTGTCAGGACAGGAGGGACAATAATAACGGGTGTCACGCCTATATCCGCGCTTGCTGCAGACACGACATCTTTTTTGGGGGGTTCGTTGGGTAGGGGTACTCGGGAGGACATAAAAATGCCTCTCATGCAGCCGACTGCATTTGGTTGGGGATGCGAATGGGGGAAGTACGGGCGCTGCAGAAGTGGTGGGTTCCCAATTAGGATTGGCGAATGCAGCAGGAAGGGCACTATGGGCACGACAGGCCTGTGTTTGTCTTTTTGGTGGCAGCGGGACACTACTTGTGCTTGTCACCTCACCAGCTTCAACTGCACTTATGGGACTCGCCACGTCACCACGTGTTACTGCAGTGCTGGTTTGACTACGACCGGGGTGTACTAGGCCGCTGGCGCTTGCCAGTTCACCAAAACGCTACCAAAAAACGTTAGCGATCGCAGGGATCAGGCCTGACTCTGCGAACGCTGCAGTTATGCGTTTAGTGTTTTGTAAGTGTCAGTGATCGATTGATACTGCACTTGGGTGGGCTGGGCCGGGCCGGGCGGAGGGGCAAAACGCAGGTGCTAGCAGGTATCTGGGCTGATCCCGCTAACACTGCGTTTTTGGGAACCCTAAACTGCTGGTGACGCTAGTATAGATCTGATCGGATCAGATATTGATGCGATCAGATACTATACCACTAAGGGAGGTGTACGGTGCGTGCGTGGGTGTTAGCGGTACTGGCGCTAATCTGACGCTGCCTGGGGCTGGTGCTTGCCAGTTCACCAAAACGCTACAAAAAAAACTGTTAGCGATCGCAGGGATCAGGCCTGACTCTGCGAACGCTGCAGTTATGCGTTTAGTGTTTTGTAAGTGTCAGTGATCGATCGATACTGCACTTGGGTGGGCTGGGCTGGGCCGGGCGGAGGGGCAAAACGCAGGTGCTAGCAGGTATCTGGGCTGATTCCGCTAACACTGCGTTTTTGGGAACCCTAAACTGCTGGGGACGCTAGTATAGATCTGATCGGATCAGATATTGATCCGATCAGATACTATACCACTAAGGGAGGCGTATGCTGCGTGCGTGGGTGTTAGCGGTACTGGCGCTAACCTGACGCCTGGGGCTGGTGCTTGCCAGTTCACCAAAATGCTACCAAAAAAACTGTTAGCGATCGCAGGGATCAGGCCTGACTCTGCGAACGCTGCAGTTATGCGTTTAGTGTTTTGTAAGTGACAGTGATCGATCGATACTGCACTTAGGTGGGCTGGGCGGAGGCACAAAACGCAGGTGCTAGCAGGTATCTGGGCTGATCCCGCTAACACTGCGTTTTTGGGAACCCTAAACTGCTGGGGACGCTAGTATAGATCTGATCGGATCAGATATTGATCCGATCAGATACTATACCACTAAGGGAGGCGTATGCTGCATGCGTGGGTGTTAGCGGTACTGGCGCTAATCTGACGCTGCCTGGGGCGACGCATATCACCGCCGGGCGATCAGGGGGCTAAACCTTTATTTGGTAATAAACGGCGGGTGCCCTGACACTATAAAAAATAAACGAACTAACCAGCGTCATCCGTAACGGTTATACGGTGATCAGTGGTGAAAGGGTTAACTAGGGGGCAATCAAGGGGTTAAAACATTTATTAGGTAGTATATGGGGGTCCCTGACGCTATAAAACGCTGACGGCGAACCTAAATATTTACCTCACTAACTAGCGTCACCAGCGACACTAATACAGCGATCAGAAAAATGATCGCTTAGTGACACTGGTGACAGGGGGTGATCAAGGGGTTAAAACTTTATTAGGGGGGGTTAGGGGGGTACCCTAGACCTAAAGGGGGGTAATACTCACTGTCCCAACACTGTAACTGTCACAAACTGACACTATGCAGTAATCAGAAAAAAAAAAAAAAAAAACTGCTGGTGTCAGTTTGTGACAGGGGGGGGGGGTGATTGGGGGGGATCGGGGGGCGATCGGGGGGGGGATCGGGGTGTTTTGTGTGCCTGGCATGTTCTACTGTGTGTGTGTAGTGTTGTGCACTCACATAGATGTCTTCTCTCCTCGGGCCGGAACGGAAAATACCGACCCGAGGGGAGATGACATCACTTCCTTTGCTGCTGTTTAGCATACAGCAGCAAAGGAGTGTTTTCATTGGCCGGCGGCGATCGCGAGGGGGGGGCCACGAACGGATGGTCTCCCCCTCATCACCGATCGCCGCTGGACAAAAGACGACCGCCTCGGGCACCGGGGGGGGTCCGATCGGACCCCCCACCCGCGGAAGGCAAATCACGTACCCTGTACGTGATTTTGCCTGTCCGTGCCACTTTGCCGACGTACATCGGCGTGAGGCGGTCGTCAAGTGGTTAAATGGTAAATGGTAAATTTTCTATCCTGTCTGTAGAACATTTTACAGCAATTACAATGCATGATTTTAGCTTTTATAAATACCTCCAAACTGTCTTAAGTCCAGTCCTCTGCAGTGAAGACGCTGTAGAATATATATATATATATATATATATATATATATATATATATATATATATATATATATATATATATATATACATTTAAAGCTAACACTTTAGGAATGGTTATAACCCCTCTAAGGTTTGCTTTCCCACCTGTCCCACAGACTCAACAGGAAGTGAAAAAATATCTTTCCAAAGGGAGGGAAATATCTTCTTGCCACTGGAACACGTGTCCACCTCAAAAGATTTCCCTTCTATTCCTCTTTTAGTGACAACTCCAAATATTGGCTTTTCCATCATTTTCAGTCCCAGGGACAGTGATCACCAAAACAAATAGACATCTCCCTAAGATAGCAAAGACAGCAACAAAATCTTACAAGGATTCTAATACCTCCCCACTCCATACAAAACAAAATGCATGATAAATGTCTCATGTTTTGTTTTTGATCAAATCAGAGGTATGTTTACTGCATGTTTATTTTATGTATATCATCTAAATCCACCATCTACATCTTTAGAACTAAATTATGGCTTCAGAGATATTTATGGGTCATCTATACAGTGATTTGAAGAAGAAAATTGCATTTTATATTGGTATGGTGTTTACTGACAAAATAAGAGGACAGGTGCACCAATAGTAGTGGATGCACTACTTTTCAAAATGCACTGCATCTGATGGCATGGTATTGTGGAAACATCTGGTGAAGGCAAACACACTGCATTTGGGGTGTCATTATCATTACATAGCTGCACACCCAGTGTTCAGATGTGAACAAGCCCTAAGTGAAAGGTAGAAGAATTCCAAAAGTACAGAAAACTGGCCACAGTTTGGGGCAGCAACAAATATATCACCTATAGCGGAAGATACAACTGAAATTCTGAAATAAGGATACTACAATATGAGCGTGTTTGACAAACAATATTTTGAGTACTTAGTGTCGTTGCCTACTATGAATTCCTCCTTCAATGGACACTAAAGCCTCCCTGTGTGCATAGGACCCATAAGAACAGCCAGTTCGGACAGTTTGTTATGTGTGCCAAAATGACCTCGCAATGCATGAAGTTCAACACAGCACATATAAATATGCTTGTTTTCATTTAACTTTAAGGCATTAATAGTGAGAATCAAATTGAACTGAAGGTTTCTGACACAATAGTGTCATAATCTCACCACATATGCAGCGATGATTGTTGAACATTGGGGTTTTAGTTGAACATACCATAATAGCTCTTTGACTGGCACTTTTTAAACCCATCTGAGAGGATTTGTTCACCATGTTATATGCAGTAGATTAATAAACTGGACAAACAATGATTTAAGGTCTGATTGTTCTCATGATACCCCGATGCGATGTTGGAAGAATTAATGTAACAAATTATTTTTAAATATAGTCAAAGACGAACACCTCTGATAAAAACAAGAAATAATAAATGTTAGACAGGCTGACACTCAGCACTTTTGAAGACTGATGTATGCCAAAATGTAATGTGTCCATTACTGCAAATTAGCTAAGGACAGCAGGTGTTTATCATTAATGCCTTCTCATTAATCAAACATTAACTAAATTGTCCTTGTGTGCTTGTGTACAGAAGTAACACCTGGGAATTAATATCGTGTTTTATTTAGTGTAAATTGATATCATGTTATTTATTTTGCATGAGAACAATATAAATTGACCCGCACCTGTATATATTTAAATATATTAACATGTAAAATAGTTCTCAAAAAGTGTAACTTAGTGGAGTGGTTGGCTACATCACAAATCAACTCACTGAGGCCATATCTTGCTATATTTTGAATGTAAAATTATACACATAGGCGAGTACATATATTTGTTAAAACTCTTAAGAGGGAGATTTATTGTGTTATTATTAGGGCTTTCATAACTATCCATTCAGCCAGTTTGGTCTGATGGACTTTGATTTTTTTTTACAGAATTCCCACATGGGTGTTTACTGCCATCCCAGTAAATGACCTGAGTTGGTCATAATGTCTATTACTTTTTCTTTTTTTAATGATACTATGGGATCACTACCAAGGCACATGAAGAACAAATTGTAAGTGAATAGTCTCATTATCTCAGCATGTGTTTGCATGTGTCCTGCATTGCAGCATCCCAGTGGGATAAGAAATAATCCTTTTTTTGCTGGCCAATCTTTAATGGTTTTACATTACTTCTGTCTCTATTTGTACAACTATTGGAAACATACTGATAACACCTCTGAATTTTGAGCATTATATAGTGAAGTTAAAAAGGAATTTAGCAAGCATCTTCAGTACCAAAAAAAAAAAAAAGCAAGCAGAATAGAAGAACAAAAACATATATCTTTTTTTAACGTTTCTTTCTTTAAGTTATCTTTCAGAAGTGTAACTACATACAATTGCACAATTGCATATTGAAATACATTTTCAAGTCTTATAATGAGTACTTGGTATGTTAAATGAATGTGTTCAGGTGCTAGTTCTAAACACTCTAAACATCAGGATACTTAAAGTTTTAACACTGTAGAACAACATTAAGCATTTCTAAAATACCTAAGAAAAGCTTTAAAAAATCTTAAATTTTTACTGCTTCCCGACCAGCCGCCGCAGTTTTACTGTGGCAGAATGGCATGGCTGGGCGAAACGATGTTACCTTACATCGTTTCTTCTTTTGGCCACTAGAGGCACCCACAGCATGTGCCCGGAGCCGATGCGAGTGCCAGAGCAGGAACTGGGATCTGTGTGTGTAAACACACAAATACTAGTTCTTTCAGGGGTGGAGGAGACAGATTGTGTGTTTATATTAAGTATGAAAACCGATCTCTCTCTTCCTCTAGTCAGTCCCATCCCCCTACAGTTAGAACACACCTAGGGAACACAGTTAACCCCTTGATCGACACCTAGGGGGTTATTTACGAAAGGTAAATACACTTTGCACTACAAGTGCAACGTGCACTTGAAATTGCATTGAAAGTGCACTTGGAAGTGCAGTCGCTGTAAATCTGAGGAGTAGATCTAAAATGAGGGGAAGCTCTGCTGATTTTATTATCCAATCATGTGCAAGCTAAAATGCTATTTTTTATTTTCCTTGCATGTCCCCCTCAGATCTACAGTGACTGCACTTCCAAGTGCACTTTCAGTGCAATTTCAAGTGCACTTTGCACTTGTAGTTTGCACTTGTAGTGCAAAGTGGATTTGCCTTTCGTAAATAACCCCTATATTTTGTTTGTCATAACATAACAAACATGCCTCAAGTAACTATTAATAAATTAAAAGTGGTTAATCTCTAAGGGTTACACGGTGTATTTACTGTATGCTCTGCAGTAATTACTGGTACCAAAATATAAGCATAATTTGCAGCAGCACTTCTGAACAATATCAATATTATCAGCTTTCTGGTATTAAACAGAACTTTGAGGTTTTTAAAGACATTATCTATCCCCAACTCACTGACAAGTTCGAGTGTCACAGGTTGTGGATTTGCCCTTTGCTTGGATATGCAGCTGTCTCGACTGTCGCTGCACCTCTTTAAAAACAACCTGTTTCTCATCTGGGGTTCATGCCTGCTGTGGCTTCCTTTTTCCTTATGCAAAAAAGTCTTCTTATCTTGAAACCCCTGTCTGTTTAGCAGTTGTATCCAAAATCCAAGAATATATGTAAGAAAATCTATAAAGCCACGTACACACGGGCAGACTTTTCGACCGGACTGGTCCGACGGAACAAATCCGTCAGACAATCCAACCGTGTGTGGGCTTCATCAGACTTTCAGCTGACTTTTTCTGTCGAAAATCAGACGGACTTTAGATTTGGAAGATGTTTCAAATCTTTCCGATGGACTCGAGTCCAGTAGAAAAATCCATTTGTCTGTATGCTAGTCCAACGGACGAAAAAGGACGCAAGGGCAGCTATTGGCTACTGGCTATCAACTTCTTTATTCTAGTCACTTCATACGTCATCACATTCAAACCAACGGACTTTCGAACAGACTTTAGTCCGTTCGTGTGTGGGTAAGTCCGGTCATTTGAAAGTCCCTCGTAACTCCGTCGAAAGGTCGTCGGAAAGACCGTCGGACCTTTGATGCTGAAAAGTCCGCTCGTGTGTACGCGGCATAACAGTACAGGACTGCATGATGTGTCAGTTCTTGTGTCCTGGTAAAATAAGTAAATGTAGGTTCCAAAAGAAGGATGAATATCCATACACTAATACATTAGGCTGAAAACATTCACTGAGATATATAAAAGCTCCATGTTAATCAGGGGCAATAATGAAAAAAATAATATAAATTTCTATCTGACAGTCTTACTGATTTTTTAACTCTTTATTCATATCCAATATACACTATATTACCAAAAGTATTAGGATGCCTGCCTTTACAAACACATGAACTTTAATGGCATCCCAGGCTAATACACATGGTCGGATTTTCCGGCGGAAAATGTTTGATGGGAGCTTGTTGTCAGAAATTCCCACCATGTGTGGGCTCCATCGGACATTCTCCATCAGAATTTCTGTTACACAAAATCCGTTGACGTAAATTCTGATTGTGTGTACACAATTCCGACGCACAAAGTTTCCAGCATGCCCTCAAACAAGTACGAGACGGAAGCACTCGGTCTGGTAAAACTAGCATTTGAAATGGAGATAGCACATTCGTCATGCTGCAAATTTTAAATGCTTTTAATGCAGCGCATTCTCTTCTTCTTTATAGTACTAGAATAATTACGTTTTTTTGCTGCTGATATTCACGCGGAGTTCTGACAAACTGACTTATTTATTATTTTTCGTGATCTCATTAATAATTTTTTTTTTTATTCGTCAGATCTCCATAATAATGTTTAGAATTTTTGTTTATTTTTTTTTATTTTTTTTTAATCTAGATCTCCTATTTTTATTTTGTTTTTTTATAGTGATCTCCATAATTTTTTCTTTCGTTTTGTGTCAAGTTACCACAACACCATTATTATCTTGTATTTTTTAACCTCAAGGAGGTTGGTGTTGGTGTCCCTTGTTAACTTGACATTGTATTTTTGAAATGTAGCTGCCTACTCACAAACAAACTGTCCTTTTTGAAGTAAAACACATAGGCAAGCATTTGTGAAAAATAAATAGCCATTTATTGTGGGTCATAACAAAATAAAGAGGAAGGCAACACTGGAGAAACTGGTGAAATTTGTGAAGCCTTTGTACCCCAGGGCAGACATCAATTATTTTACAGTCAAAATTGGTGGTCTGAGGAGTCCTTATAATAGTGAGCACAATCCGGTCCAGGACTACAAGAGATTAGGAACAGCAGCAGATGACATATCTGTCCCCAGGCTTTGGTCTTACCACAGCCTGCATCTTTTGTCAGACCAGACTGAACCCAGGCCAACACTTTCTTGTCTTCCTTCCACGCGTGCTTCCAGGCTGTGGCTCCGGTGTTGTAGTTGTGGCAGGAGGTGGAGGAGGAGGACCATGGTTGAACTCACAAACGTGGCTTTGGCTTGTGAGTTTGCCCCTCAACCCCTTATTTAGGGCTTGTAAGATAACTTCCTCACATAAGAGGCGTTGGCCCTCCTCCATTTCCTGCATTTTGCAGGCTGCCATGTAGGCATAGTCCTCTTGAATATTGGGGGGTTCTGAGGGCCACAGTAACCTTCCGAAATAGGCCATGTGCTGCCTCCTCCAGGTTACTTCTCTTCCTGGGACTTTTTTTTGGAAGGCGCAGGGGAGGGACCTGGGATTCAGCCAGGCTACTGGGCCTGGCCACCTCCTAGCTTCCACTTACCCCCGCCACCTCCTGGCTGCCACTTTCCACAGCCTCCTCCTGTCTGAGACTTCCCTGTGCATGAAAAAGGGACATGGTTTTAGTTTTTGGTTCATCAATCACACACAATTTTCAGCTCATGACTGTTACAAATTGAATATTAAAAAATAGAAATGCGAGAAAAAAAATTTGCATGAAATAACTAATTAGTCCATAACCATATGAGTGTCCAACTCAGTGAGTATTATAATCGTGTAAGTGTCCAACAAGGTGGGACAGTGTGTTTATAGGTAGACAAGAAGTTACTCTTGGGTGTCATATAAATCACAAGGATGGTGTCCCAAAACTCTTGGATGCCATATGAATCACAGAGATGGTGTTCCAATAATCGATATCCACAAAAAAGGATAAAGGGAGCAAATACCCTTACCAGAATGGGTGGACACGTTTGCCATATGGCTAGGTGTCATAAAGGCTTGTGGATCACCGATCCAAATGGAAGCTCGATGGGAGGACGTATACGGCAGGTTCCCCTGGTTCCTCCGTGGCAATCGTTGGTGAGCTGAGGAAGATGGATAATCCAAAGCTAGATGTGGGTGCCTCACCCGCAGAAGTATGATAAAAGAATGCAACCTTCAATCAGCCAACGTGGGGACATGTAAGAGGGAAAAAAAAGGGAACCCACATGGTGCTTGAATCCACATAAATAGGTTTATTGCAAACTAAACAAGGTACAAATCCAGATAACAGCAGTCAAGATTAAAAGTGATCACAAATGGAAAATATAAAAAATAGCGTGGTACCAGAAAAAATAGCCCGTACATGAGAACTATGCCTCTCTCGTTGTTGTTGAGAGTGGCCATGAACTCATGGAGGGTTTCCTCATCTCCTTTCCATAGGAGGAGGATGTCGTCTATATATCTTGCCCATAAACACAGTTCGGGCCGCCGACAACGAGAGAGGCATAGTTCTCACGTACGAGACAAGTTCTGTCTCTATACAGTTTCTGGATCTGGAGATATCCATAGCTGACCGTCGGATTGTGACCACCACCCATTTCAAGCCGACGGACAGAAATGGATATATCTCTACAGATAGTTGTCACTATAGTCCATGGTTGGAATCTGTCCCATGGAACCAGCTGCTACGCATTCGCAGAAATTGTTCCTCTTCAGGTGATTTTGTAAGGCAAGCCCACTTTTTGAAGGAGTGGTTTGTCACCAAAGGGTATCTACCATCAACCATAGACCAAGAGATCAACAGAATTTTGTGTATCGATCGAGATACACTTATCACTGAACGTCCTCTGATGACAAATTTAAGTGGTCAATGTTCACTCAATTTTCCATCCAACACAGACAAATAAAACATATCCTGATTCATCATTGGGGAGTTTTAAAGAGTGACCCAGTTCTAGGCCCAGTGCTCCCGAGCAATGCAGGTGTCACCTTTAGAGGAGCCCCATCCCTTCGAGACCACATTTCCCATAATGTCATCGAACCACCCGTTAAAGTGTCTTTTTTCCCACCCTTGCAAACGATGCAACGTTTGCATGCACAATCTGTGTGGACGTAGGAGGACCGAAACATTTCGGTCTTTGGTTACTTCCATCACTTACCATATGAAGCATTTCACCACGTGTGCTACTCGCTTTATAGTTTACCTCATCACTTGCCCATGCAATAGACAGTACGTGGGCTGCACTATTAGGGCGTTTAGCACCCGGGTGAATGAGCACATTACTGCCATTAAATTAGGGCGTACAAATCATAGTGTGCCTAGGCACTTTCTTGAGCACCATGACAAGAATCCAAGCGACACAAAATTCCAGATTATTGATAAATACATTCCGCACTGGAGGGGGGGCACACGCATTAGGGGGGTATCCCAACTTGAAACCTTTTGGATATTTCAGTTAAAGAGTTATTTTCCTTACGGGTTGAATGTCGAATGGGATCTCAATGCATTTATTAACAAGTCATGATGTATTGCGGACTCGCCCCCCTCTTCATATCTGACTTATATTCAGTGTTACCGTCTCACTATAAAATTTATTCATATTTATCCTCATTGTGCCATTCTAACATGCACTCATTTCCACCGATTAAAATTTGAACAGGCATGTTATAAACTACATGCATCACACATATCTGTACAATCATAGGTTCAGCATCCCCGGTCTCTTCCCTTTTTTGGGGGGTCTCATGACCAGCCTATATACACATTACATATACTTATAGGCCCCACCTAAATTAATTTATTCTTTATGTTGTAATGGGGAGCTTATATGCTTCTGGAGAAATTCACCAGTTTATGCCCTTATGTCTTCCATGTTTTTTATATATTTTTATGATTTTATTGTTATACACCATGATTTAGATAGTGGTTCCCCTTTTACCCACACATCCGGGCCCCCTTTCGGCACTTCCGTGGACACACTCGGGCGCTCAGTCACCAGGGCTCGGCCTCAGTGTGCAATGACGTTGGAGCGCGACGTGTGGGTGTAGCGGCGCAGCTCCACACCACAGACTCTCATTTGCTTCTTCCTTAAGTGGAATCGAGGCTTGGAGCGCAGAAGCCTGAGCCTGTGGTCAGCGCCCTGAAATAGGGTGTCATGTGATGTGCCTGGCGGCTCGCGATTGGGCGGTGGAACCTTCGCCAGCCAATCTCACGCAGGAGCCGGAGTTTGTGGTCAACACCCTGTCATAGCGTGTCATGTGATGTGCCTGGCGGCTCGTGATTGGGTGGTGGGACCATCGCCAGTCAATCTTATCCATTTGGATTTCTATTGGCTGGGAGGTCCACTCTGTAGCGGTCTCGCACAGCTGATGAGAATTCCTACAGCTGATGCTGATTTCTAACCAGTTATGTGCCTATAAACATAAGCGTGATACCAGACAATAGCTAATATGCCCCAGTAGAAGGACCTCTAGTCCGAAACATGTCGGGTTGCCATTAGCTATTTTTTCTGTTACCACGCTATTTTTTATATTTTCCATTTGTGATCACTTTTAATCTTGACTGCTGTCATCCGGATTTTTACCTTGTTTGGTTTGCAATAAACCTATTTATGTGGATTCAAGCACCATGTGGGTTCCCTTTTTTTTCCCTCTTACATGTCCACACGTTGGCTGATTGAAGGTTGCATTCTTTTATCATACTTCTGCGGGTGAGGCACCCACATCTAGCTTTGGATTATCCATCTTCCTCAGCTCACCAACGATTGCCACGGAGGAACCAGGGGAACCTGCCGTATACGTCTTCCCATCGAGCTTCCATTTGGATCGGTGATCAACAAGCCCGTATGACACCTAGCCATATGGCAAACGTGTCCACCCATTCCGGTAAGGGTATTTGCTCCCTCTATTCTTTTTTGTGGATATCGATTATTGGAACACCATCTCTGTGATTCATATGGCATCCAAGAGTTTTGGGACACCATCCTTGTGATTTATATGACACCCAAGAGTAACTTCTTGTCTACCTATAAACACACTGTCCCACCTTGTTGGACACTTACATGATTATAATACTCACTGAGTTGGACACTCATATGGTTATGGACTAATTAGTTATTTCATGCAAATTTTTTTCTCACATATGGTCATCACACCAACTTTTTTTTGTATGTTTAAATGTCACATATATGTGCACCGTTCATTTTTATTTAGCGCTGCATCTATATCATCCATTTGTTTCACTTAGTTACTACATTGTTGATGCTGGCTGCTTTATGTGTTATCTTTTAAATTTTTGCGAGTCGCGCAACAATATTGCATTTCAATAAATAGAAATGACTATCATTCTGACCCCAGCATTTTTCATTCTTGTCCCAATCATTTGTGGCCACTACTATCTATTGACATGTAAAACACTTTGTAAAATCAGAAATTACTGATCAATAATAACATCTAGTTAACATCATTAATTATTTGACAAGAAATAAGCTGAACAATCCTATACCTCGCTCAAGCTGGGCTCCTCCACATCTTCCTGGCTGGAAGGCCCAGGTTGGACGTCGGAAGCCTCAGCTGAGGTGGAAGGAAGCCTTGAAGGAAGACTGGAGAGTGCTGGCCTGGGTTCAGTCTGGCCTGCCAGAAAATGCAGTCAGTCATAGTATCACAGCCTGGGTATATAAATGTCATCTGCTGCAGCTCCTGATCTCTGGGAATCCTGGACCTTCTTGCGCTCCCTATTATAAGTGCTCCTCATGCCACCAATTAGGGCCTTCAAATAGGGGATGTCTGCCATGGGGATCACCAGCTTCATAAATTTCAGCAATTGATCCAGCGCTGCCTTCCTCTTTGTTTGATTGTTATAAAAGGGGTGGTTTACCTGCCACAGACAGGGCAGCTCCCTGTACATATCAATGAATATGGGAATAAAGTCCTGATTGTTCAATAGATCTATTTTCTCTGCAAGACACAACACAAGACAAACCCTAATGTCAGGCTAAACTCTCCTAATCTTGTCCCAATATAGGCCTCAGGCTATAAGCAGTATAGGCCACTGATGCACCAAGTTAAAATTGTACCTTCGTTCAAACGATCTGCGCTTCTGATACTCCTTCCTCCTCTCACAGATCGTATGTATGAGGCATGCGTGTGAGGCTTTATATACACTGCACATGCATGAAACTCCACCCACCCCTGACATTCTTTCTAGTCTATTCCCCACCCCTTGTCTTTCAGCGCAGTGGGAGAGCACATGGCGGAGAAAGAGCAAGTGCATGCAGAGGAGAGCAGCAACGACGAAAGCCCGGAGCCACAAACGTCCTGATCCCGGAGGAATGTTAAGGCCTCAAATATGTCCTTTATAGAGATGGTGGACATCCTGAAGAGGGTCAATTATGATGGGAAGCATGGACCTTACCCAAACCCAAATGTGAGAAAGGCCAAGATCATGACTAAAGTTATGAAAAGTCTGCACAGGAATTTTGGGGTACTAAATACTGAGAAAAGGGTCTGAATACTTAGGACCATGTGATATTTCCGTTTTTCTTTTTTAATAAATCTGCAAAAATATCAGCAATTCTGTGTTTTTTTTGTCAATATGGGGTGCTGTGTGTACATTAATGAGGGGAAAAAATGAACTTAAATGATTTTAGCAAATGGCTGCAATATAACAAAGAGTGAAAAATTTAAGGGGGTCTGAATTTTTTCTGTCCCCACTATATATAAAGCTTTTGTGATTTACAAAGCAACAGGAAGAAGTGGATCACTCCTAAAATTTCAGGAAGCAATCATCACGGACCATTTGTATTCAGAAGGCCGTGTGGTCCAAACTCCAAATCCAGATGCAGTGAGCCAGCTGCATGAGAGGCATTTTCCTGATGTCCTCCCTGGTACCCCAACCCAAAAGTCACCCTAAAGAAAATGTTGTGTTTGTAGTAGTTGCAGAATAAGCCAAGACACCTGTTTTTTCTGTACCTCCTGTTCTGGGCAACCTGGTCTCTGCATCAAGACTGCTTCCATCACTACCACACACTAGTCAAGAATTAATATAGGGTACAGCTTGGCACAGTCTAGGGCACTCAATTCACACACACAAGGGTCTTCAAAAATGTTAGATAATCAGTATACTGTCTATTGATTTTTGAGAGACCCTAAAATCAAAGGCTGGATAGTTTACGGTTATGGTTGTGATAAGTTACAAAAAAAAAGTAAAAAAGAATTAAAAACCAAAAAAGTCAACAATAGTAAAACAAAAATTAAAAATCAAAAAGTAAAAAATTGTAAAATTGTTTGATTGAGTTAATGTTATTTTTCGTTACTGTGTGTTATTGCAGCACTGATCTGTTTATTCTGACAACAGCATGATGTTGCTTTTAGAGATACATACAGTGCCTTGAAAATGTATCCATACTCTTTGAAATTTTCCACATTTTGTCATGTTACAACTAGAAACGTAAATATATTTTATTGGGATTTTATGTGATAGACCAACACAAAGTGGCACATAATTGTAAAGTCGAAAATGATAAATGATTTTCAATATTTTTTACAAATAAGAATTTGAAAAGTGTGGCATGCATTTGTATTTAGCCCCCTTTACTCTGATACCCCTAACTAAGAGCTAGTGGAAGTCACCGAATTATTAAATTGTGTCCACCTGTGTGTAATTTAATCTCATTATAAAAACAGCTGTTCTTTGAAGCCCTCAGAAGTTTGTTAGAGAACCTTTGTGAACAAACAGCATCATGAAGGCCAAGGAACTCACCAGACAGGTCAGGGATAACGTTGTGGAGAAGTTTAAAGCAGGGTTAGGTTATAAAAAAATATCCCAAGCTTTGGACACAGAGCACTGTTTAATCCATCATCTGAAAATGGAACAACTGCAGACCTAGTACAAAAAAAAAAAAAAAAAAAGATTTTAACAGCGCCAAAGATATATATGTGACAACTAGACTGACCGAACTGCAGCTTTATCAATATTGATGTAAGTCAATACGGGTTGGATGAGAGTCCAGATTAGCACAGGTTCACAGTATTATACAACATATATCTAATCGTGTAAATAATTATATACCTTATTGTGTAAATACTACAAATTAAAAAACAGTGTACAAACAAAACCCCAATAGCTGAAGTGCAACAAAATGTGAAAATCAATACTGTATAAATTATGAAAGATCAAAATTAAATAAATTATATTAGCCTACTAAATGAATAGCAAGTAGAGTGCAAAAATGCAACAATGTGCAAAACACCATATCATGCATGGATACAAAATTGTGCAAATAAACAAAGATAGAGTGCTAAAATTGCAATGTAATCATCAAAATTGTAGAATTGCTGCAAGTCCAAAAAATATAAATAAAAAGTCACCCTGCCACTCCATGAAGATGTCAATAGACAAAACAGACGTAGAGTGAGGCAAGGACACTGATGGTATCTCAATTCTGGAGTGGTTGGAGCCTGAGGTGTGTGATACAACTGCAGCACCAACACCGACTGAGCTAAGAGTGTTTTCCTTAGTGCCGGGTGGGCACTTGGAATATGTGAGTGGACTTTGTATTTTGTTTTATGAATGCCTGTCTGAATTGTGGTACGCTATGAGAAGCATTTTTCTTTTTTCTCCGTGTGTTCCATGGCGAGATATACATCGGACTGATTAAATACAGCAGAGCATAGCAGAGGCTATTGGAAGGCTCATGGTCCCAGCTGTTAAGGTCTTTTAGTGAGATTGGTGAGGGAATCACTGTTTGAACACTGGTGGTTGGTGGCTTGGTTAACCTTCACATCATTGAAATATTTCACTAACTCACTTTTACCTCTATTAACTTTCTATGAGGAGGTGAGTTGCATTCAAAATAAGGTCCGTTGGCGTGGACCATAGGGTGAGTAAGTGGATTGAAAACTGGCTACAAGGGCGAGTTCAGAGGGTGGTGATAAATGGGGAGTACTTGGAATGGTCAGAGGTGGGCAGTGGGGTCCCCAAGGGTTCTGTGCTGGGACCAATCCTATTTATTTTGTTCATAAACAACCTGGAGGATGGGGTAAACAGTTCAATCTCTGTATTTGCAGACGATACTATGCTAAGCAGGGCAATAACTTCTCCACAGGATGTGGAAACCTTGCAAAAACATCTGAACAAATTAATGGGATGGGCAACTACATTGCAAATGAGGTTTAATGTAGAAACATGTAAAATAATGCATTTTGGTGGCAAAAATATGAATGCAATCTATACTGGGGGGGGGGAACCTCTACAGGAATCTAAGATGGAAAAGGACCTGGGGGTCCTAGTAGAAGATAGGCTCAGCAATGGCATGCAATGCCAAGCTGCTGCTAACAAAGCAAACAGAATATTGGCATGCATTAAAAAGGGGATCAACTCCAGAGATAAAACGATAATTCTCCCGCATTACAAGACTTTGGTCCGGCTGCACCTGGAGTATACTGTCCAGTTCCAGGCACCAGTCCTCGGGAAGGATGTACTTGAAATGGAGCAAATACAAAGAAGGGCAACAAATGCCTCATTTCCACTGAGCGGATCGGTTTGGGTCGGTACAGTTTTAATGGCCTAGAATGGTCCGGTCTATTCTGGTGAGCGTTTCCACTGCAAAAATGCCTCAGCATAGCACAGCAGAGGGTTTTCTGTCAGCCAATCAGTGGAATGTATCGTAGCTCCGCCCTAACTGAACCGTTCCATTTTCTATTGCCCCACATCTGAAGCAGGACCCTAAATGGAGTGGTACGGTTCAGTTGTATGGGCCGCTTTAATAATGGAAACACCCAAAATAGCGTACCGTACCGAACCGAACCCAACTGATCTGCTCAGTGGAAACGAGGCATAAGCTAATAAAGGGTCTGGAGGATATTAGTTATGAAGAAAAGTTGCGAACTTATTCTCTCTGAACAAGAGACGCTTGAGAGGGGATATTTCACAATACCGTACTGGTGACCCCACAATAGGATTAAAACTTTTTCGCGGAAGGGAGTTTAACAAGACACATGGGCACTCATTAAAATTAGAAGAAAAGAGGTTTAACCTTAAACTACGTAGAGGTTTCTTTATTGTAAGAGCGGCAAGGATGTGGTATTCTCTTCCACAGGCGGCGGTCTCAGCGGGGAGCATTGATAGTTTCAAAAAACTATTAAAACTATTAGCAACTGAGCGACCGCAACATACAGGGATATACAATGTAATACTGACATATAATCACACACATAGGTTGGACTTGATGGACTTGTGTCTTTTTTCAACCTCACCTACTATGTAACTATATAATTTACCATCATTAATTTTAATACTGTTTGCATGCTTTTATATATTTTTTCATTATATATATATACATATATATATATATATGTATATATATAAGATAGGTTGATGCGCATAAATCTGTTGTGATACATATAGGGGGGTATCACTCACAATGTTTATATATTTGTGATTTTATTTTTTTTTAACATTCAAAGTTTATTGAACATCAACAACTGCATAGAATTGGTTACATACTTGGATTGAAGATACATGTATTTATCAGTAGTTATTTTGTTAATATAATTAGCGATGGACATTGTGGTAATCATTGATGGTTATACATTTTAATGTAGTACATCAAGTCCTCACTATTCAGCCATTTGGTTACTTGTACCTATATGTTAGTTCTAAACATTTCAACTCAATTTATAATATCGTGTAGATTACGAACTTGTTCACAGATATTAATGGCATAGTGTAGGTAACTCCATACCAGTGAAGATATTCAATCA
Source organism: Aquarana catesbeiana (assembly GCF_042186555.1). Classification (NCBI taxonomy): domain Eukaryota; kingdom Metazoa; phylum Chordata; class Amphibia; order Anura; family Ranidae; genus Aquarana; species Aquarana catesbeiana. Next base: position 368,490,506 of record NC_133325.1, read on the forward strand.
AATTAAAAAAGATAGAGAGAGGAGAGAAGGAATAGATTAGTAATTAGGTTTAAGAAGGGGGACAGGGTGGGGGTATACCAATTGGATCTAGTGACCGATGAGGTTATCTGTTCCTCACATGCGTAAGGATTGACTTATTAGGTTTCACAGAATTCTTTATATGCGTCAGAGTAACGGTATTCGATCCAAGGAGACCATGTTTTGTGAAATTTGTCGACTGTATCTGAAGCTTAAGCCAGGGTGTCTTCCATTTCGCAAATCATTGAGACCTTTGCTAGCCATTGTGAGATGGTGGGTCCCCGTGTGGTCTTCCAGAAGGTTGGGATTAACGTCTTTGTTGCGTTCAGCATATGTTTAGTTAGTGAGTTCTTGTACTTTTTCAGGGGAAATGAGGAGATGTGTAGGAGGCAGCAGGCAGCATCCAACTCCATTTTTGTTTCGGTTATCAATTTTATCAGATCCCTAACCTTGCACCAAAATGTGGTCAGCTTAGGGCATTGCCACCAAATGTGCAAGAGCGTGCCTGTATCACCCCCACATCTCCAACATGTTTTGGGGGTTTGAGCATACCAGGAGTGTAGTTTAGCAGGTGTGATATACCAATCTGTAAGTAATTTATAGGATGTTTTCTGCATCTTGGTACTTATTGAACACTTATGTGCCAGAATACATGCTTTTGTCCATTGTTTGTCAGTGATTGTTCGGTTGAGCGCCGAGGACCAATGTTTTCTAAATCTATCTGTTCCTTCGGGAGTGTGATTTTGGAGCCATTTATATGCTATAGAAGTGGCTTTTTGGAGTTGCTCATCTTGTGAGCAGATTACTTCAAGGTCTGTCATAGGTCTAGAGAAATAGCTTTGTCTAGTCGCACCATTCACGTAGCTAAGTATCTGGAAGTACGTCCAGATGGGCATATGGTGTATCACGTTTTCCCTTTTCAGGACCATGTAGTCTAAAAATCTTCCTTTTAGGAAGCAGTCACCAGCTAGTAAAGTTTTATGAGTGTGGGGCCGTCGCAGTAGTCTGTTTTCCATTCCTGGGCTAAATTCTGAATTATCTGATAGTGGGGTAAGAGGGCTTAGTGGTGAGGTCAAAGTGGATTTTGCAGTCGCTTTTGTACAGGTACTCAATGTGTGTTCCATTAAAGGTTGTTGTTTCAGTGTAGTATTTTTTCTCAGTCCTGGATTCCATAGGGAAAAGAGGAGAGGATACAGGCTTAAACTTTCTTCCAGTGCTACCCAGTCTTTAGTCCCCCATGACAATGCCAGTCAACCACCCTTGTAAAATGTGCCGCTTGGCAATATTTCTGGAAGTCCGCTATTCCCATCCCTCCCAATTCCTTCGTTCTGGTCAGGTGTGTAAATTTAATCCTGACTTTTTTGTGTGCCCAAAGGAAAGCCAGTAAGGCGGTTTGTAATTTTTTTGAAAAATATCTGGGGTATTCTGACCAGCAGTGCCCTGAGGAGATAGAGAAGTCTGGGCAACATCACCATCTTTAAGATGGCGTCCCTCCCAAACCACGAAAAGTAGCCCGAATGCCAAAGTTTTAAATCCTTTTCTATCTTTTGGAGTAAGGGGGGAAAATTTGCCTCATATATCTGTGACACTTTAGGAGTCAACCAAATCCCCAAATATCTTAAAGCTTTCCCTTCCCATTTAAAGGGGCAATTGGCTTGTGTTTTAACTAGATCAATAGGGGATAGACTGACATTCATGGCTTCAGATTTTGTGAGGTTTATTTTATGGTTAGAAAGGAAACCATAATGGGCAAAGGCTTTCATAAGATTGGGGAGAGTGATATGTGTATTTGTTACAAAGAATAGGAGATCATCAGCATATGCTGCCATTTTATATACCTTATCTTTGATGGGGATACCTTTTATTGCGTCATCTTTATTAATCATTCGGTTGAATGGTTCCAGGGAGAGAATGAATAATAATGGAGATAAGGGGCATCCCTGTCTCGTACCATTCAGTATTTCTATTTTTTCTGACAACGATCCATTAACCCTTATCCTAGCTGAGGGTTGGTGGTACAAGGACTTGATCCACATCATCATACGTGTGGGTATACCTATGTGCGTACAGGTCGCGAACATAAAGTCCCAAGGCACCCTATCGAAAGCCTTCTCCGCGTCTGTGGACAGGAGAAGGCTCTCGATGTTCAGGGAATGTGATGCTTGTGTGAGTAGTAATGCTTTAATTATATTGTCTTTGGCCTCACGTCCGGCATAAAGCCTACTTGTTCAGGTCCTATTATGGTTGCTAGAAGTGGTCTAAGTCTATTCGCTAATATTTTGGCCAGTAGTTTTATGTCTATATTCAGTAAAGAAATAGGTCTGTAGCTTGAGCATTCTATTATTTCTTTATCCGGTTTGGGAATGACTGTTATGTGAGCAGAAAGTATGTCCGGTGGTATGGTTCCTGTTCCTCTCAGGGAATTAAAGGCCTTTTTTAGGGGTTCTGTCAATATATCCGTAAAAGTTTTGTAATAGATGGATGTAAACCCATCTGGTTCTGGGCTCTTTCCTGGTTTTAAGGCTTTGATGGTTTGTTGTATTTCTGCTGAGGTAATTTGTTCATCTAATTGGGTGACATCTTCCTCCTCTAATTGAGGTAACCCACTCTTTGTCAAATAGTCCTGTATTGCCTGTGCTCTGTCTCCTATGACGTCAGGTGGTCTGTGTTGTGCTGGCAGGTTATATAGTCTGGAGTAAAACGTGTGAAAGTGTTGCACTATGTCTTTTGTTTTAGCATCTAGGGATCCATTTGTCCCTTTGATGACAATTATATGGTTAGAGGTGTTGGGCTCTCGTAGAGCCTTAGCCAGTAACTTGCCAGATTTATCGCCAGCCTCATAGTATATTTTTTTTTTAAAGAACAGGAGATGTTTTGTTTTAATTTCTAAAATCTGTTGTAGATTTTTCCTCGCCTCTAGGAGAGCTACTGCTGAGGATTCCGACAAGGACTGTTTATGTGTGGTCTCTAATTGAGTGATCAGTTTTGTCAGTCGCACAATCTCAGCCTCCTGTTTCCTTTTGTGTTGTGTCCCCATGCGTATCAGATCTCCTCTGATTGCGCATTTATGGGCTCCCCAAATCATTAGGGTATTCGCTCCTGGAGTCTCGTTTTGTTGAAAAAATTCTTTGAGCTTAGTTGTGATTTTGGGTAATAGTTCAATGTCCGTCAGGAGTGACGCATTTAGTCTCCAGGAGGCTGTATTGGGAGAGGGTGTGTTTCCTATTATTGTCATCATCGTGGGTGCATGGTCTGGTATGGACTGGATTCCAATTTTTGCTTCAGTTACTGTAGTTAGATCTCTTTGGGAAATAAATATGTGATCTATACGTGAATAACGGTTATGTGGGATAGAATGATGCATGTAGTCCTTATCGGTCGGGTGAAGAAATCGCCAGGTGTCAATTAAGTGTAAGGAGTGTAGTTGTAATTTGATTTTTTTTTAGTATCTTAGTGATGCATATACTGTGGATGTGTCTACTAGTGGGTTAAGTGGGATATTAAAATCTCCACCTAAAATTAAGCATCCCGATGTAAAACCTGTCAGAGCATTTATCATTCTTTGGCCAAAGTTTACATGTGCCGAGTTGGGGAAGTAGACATTCGCAAGGGTGATGGGGGACCCTGCGTATGTACCCTTCAGAAAGACATACCTTCCTTCTGGATCCACTAGTTTGTCCGATAAATTGAAAGGTGCGTCTTTGCTGAACAGAATTGTAACCCCCTTTGATTGTTGTTAGTGGCATGTACAGCTTCTGTGAAATATGGGCTGGTCAGTTTCGGTATGTGGTTGGTTTGGAAGTGCGTCTCCTGCAGAAAAGCAAAGTGAGGCCTACCTTCCTTGAGTTCCCTTAAGATTGTGGATCTTTTTTCTGGTATGTTCAACCCCCTTACATTGTGCGAAATGATAGTGGGACTGCGCCCCAGTGATGAGTAGGCCATCTGGAAAACCCACAGGTACTGTACATCTCAGTATGTCTGTGAACAAAAATTCAGATTGGTCAAAGATCAGTGTTCAATAATACAGTGGTATATTGGGGGGGGGGGTATTAGAAAAGGAATAGGAAAAGTTAAAGGTAGTAAAGAAAGATAAAGAATATGGAGAGATATTTAAACACTTCAGAGTATATTTGCAACTCTGAAGTAATTAGTTAGTGGTCCTGTGAACAAGAAAATATATCCTGCTCCGCCAGTGCCACTCTGCGGTAGCATGGTAGGACTGCTCTCTAGCGATTGAGAAATAGGTTATCAGTATCTATCAGCCAGAGAGAAGAAGGAACCCGGCCTATAAAGTCAAAATGTTCCAGCCTGTGTACAGTGTATGCACCAAGGTTGGAGTGTAGACATTAGAACCCTGTGAAAAAATAAAAATAAAATAGATAAAAAAAGAGAACAATAAAAAGGGAAAAAAGACAATGGACATTAACCATGTTGATATCCTGGTTAACTCTTCGGCATATGGTGGTTACTGGGGTGTAGTGGCCATAAAGTATTTATGGTACAGGTATCATCTCCTATCCTTCCCCATTGTATTGAAGCATAGTCTTGCAGTGTTTCCAGCTAGTTTATGCCTATGATTCCAAAAGGTTGCATATGGGGGGAAGTGAAGTGGGTGAACCTGGGTTCCTTTTGACCTTCTCCTGTAGGTTATGTTGATTCAGATCTAATTAACCAGTTCCTGCCTTCTAGATAGATGGTGAGTGCTTTCCCAACATCAGTCCCTAGACAACAATCAGAGTGGGGGGGGGGTAAAAGTTTCTTCTCACCAGAAACGGTCTATTAGAAAGGCATTATCAGATCCTCATTTTAATGTGTTCGGAGTCAATTCCAGTATCGTATCCCCAGATGCCGAGGCTAAATTAGGCTTATGTGGTTGTGGGTGGTTGTTTACCAGGTTTGCAGATCTCCCTGATGTTCTTCTGGGGCCCTGGAGGTAGATTGCCTGGCTTTGGGAGTTCCTCCTTGAGAATTAGGACCTCGATTGTGTCTCTTTTTTTGGATGACCTTTTATCTGGGGAAGAGAATGGGGATCTCTGTGACCCTCCGTCAGCCCGTGGGAGAAGAAATTCTTGGTACCAATCTGGGAGTGCAATAGGTTCCATTTGCAACGATTCAAAAAAATCAGGCAAATCTGTAGGAGTGCGTAGTACATGTTGTTTTCCTGCATGTGTCACTCTGAGGGTGAAGGGAAAGCCCCACGTGTACTTTAAGTCATGTGCCCTTAATTTATCCAACAGGGGTCGCAGAGCCCTGCGATTTTTCAGGGTTATTTGTGAGAGATCATGAAACAGCATAATCGTCTCGCCGTTGAACACTATGCTGTCGTTTCTCCTGGCTTTATTTTTTATAGCTTCTTTAAGTGGGAAGTTTTGTAAGCAGCAAATTATGTCCCTGGGAGGGGCGGTGTCAGGGCCTTTAGGTCTTAAGGCTCTATGAGCTCGTACAAAGTCAATTGCTGTGTCCTCTTGCCTTTCTAAAAGGCTATTAAAGACCCTCTGTAAAGCTGGGATTATTTGTGCTGTATCTACTGACTCAGGGATCCCCCTCACCCTAATATTACAATGTCTGCCCCTGTTGTCCAGGTCTTCCAAGTGTCTATTTATTTCAATAAGGTGGGAGGAATGAGTCAGCGCCACATTTTCAAGAATATGCAGCCTTTTGTCCCTTTGTTTTCCATTCGTTTCTACAGCAGCTAGTTTTTCAGTCAGTACAAGCAGGTTAGATTTAGGATCCGTTATGGCTGCTGAGAAAGTGGATTTTATATCTGCTGCGAAGCCTGACATGTCTGCATAGGTTAGGGGTTGATTTGTATGGGTATAGCCCCTACCTGAGCCTCCTGTCGTGGATAGTGAATCCTCGCTGAAGTCCTCCTCCTCCCGCTGTGTCCGCACCATTTTGTTGCCTGCCATGCTGCCACTGGAGATCGCCTGGTTTCGGAAGAGATCAGTTATGTTCCTGGCAGATGTGGTGATGGTGGAGCGTTTCCATCGGGTCTGTGGCATCTGGAGAAGCTTTCTGCCCATAGCTGGAATGCTGGAAGCAGGGTATCTCGCTGCAGGCCGGGTTTCCTCACGGACAGTAACACGTAAAGAAACTGCACTTAGGATGGGCCTGCATGGTACAAAAACAGGTTGCTGCCTCCCCTATGCAGAGCACTCACAAGGGTACTCTGCTAACCATGTATGAACAAAAAGAAAGGGGTTAATTGGCACTACCTGGAAACCTAAATGCTAATGCATATATAGGAAAAAACATACGAGTAGTTTGATGTTAATACAGTGTTGCACACCAATGTACATATCATCCCAGTCTGTAGGTTAAAATAAAATGCCTCAATGACTGGTAGGAGTAAGGGGTCCTCGGATCCCTAATCGGTAGAATGTTTTGTTATGTATATAGAGGTAAATTGTATAACAAGTAAACAGAATGATATATAGGTAGATTGCCTAAGTTGGTGCAGTGTATTACCAGAGATAATCCGCTCTGTATATATTTAATATACACTGTGCCAACTGTATAGAGCAAGGACAAGCAATCACCCAATTTAGTCCATTTCAACTTATACCAACCACACTGTTGCAACTTGACTAGTATGATAGGGCTGGAACAAAACATATGTCACAATGAGTATATTAAAGTATTGTATATTAGTCCCATAAGTTTGTATCTACATCAGCCACATCCATATGTGTACATGGCTCAGGCATATACTGTGGGCCTTATGAATACCTTACAGTTCATATATTAAAGCCTGGACCCGGCATATGCTGCAATAATTCAATCAAAAATAGTATACAATAGTCCCATAAACTTGTATCTGCATCAAATCAGGAACTCCCAGGGGTGACTTTGGTGCTTAGAATGTTGCCAGGTGACTTTTGTGCTCCCCCTTCTGATTTCCTACTCACCGACTCCTGGTGCCCCTGCAGGGGTAATGGGCATGTAGTACTTTAAATGGAAATCACAGCTCCTTGTTGGTTGCGGTGGGTGCCTCAGGTATATCCTGGCTGATGGAGATGTTGCAATGCCCTCATGCATTAAAGACATAAAAAAGGGGCTTCCATAGTATAATAACGTAAAAAATCCCTGCTGACATCCCCCATCTCGATATATGGTCTGGCTTGATTTTTAATCTGTTTTCTGTCGAGAATCAGTGTCATCCTGCCTCAGTGTACAACTGGGTAAGAATATACAAAAAAACCTTTTGGGACATTTATTTTATGTTTTTATAAATAAAGGGTTTTTTTTATAGTCCACCACCTCCTCTGCATGCTGTGGCTGGATAGCACGGGCAAACTCACTAAACAGAGGAAATGATGCCCTGCCTGAGGACTGACCATCATGCCTACCTTTGCCTGTGGACACATTTGTTGCTGGCCTCCTTACAGTGCCAAGGGAATATCTGCCTTTCTTTGTCTGCCTTTCTTTGTTGTCCTCTCATTATTGGGGGGGAGGGGCGGTGCTTATAAACAAATGTAAAGAAGAAGTTGAAATCTATACGTAGATGCACTTTAATCAATGTAAAGAGGTGTTTGTTGCACTTTAATTTGAGTACTCACACTACACATACACACTCCATGGATACACTATAATATACTGCAATGTAATGCGCCAAACATACAGTAATGCACAAAACTATATGGCTTTAAACTGGCAGTAACGCACACAGAACTATATGGCATTAAACTGGCAGTAACGCACACAGAACTAGATGGCGTTAAACTGGCAGTAACACACGCAAAACTATATGGCGTTAAACTGGCAGTAACACACATAGAACTATTGACGTTAAACTGGCAGTTACGCACACAAAATGATATGGCGTTAAACTGGCACTAACGCATGCAAAACTATATGGTGTTAAACTGACAGTAACGCACGCAAAACGCTATGGCATTAAACTGGCAGTAACGCACAGAGAAGTAAATGGCGTTAAACTGGCAGTAACGCACACAGAAGTAAATGGCGTTAAACTGGCAGTAACGCAATAAAATAGATGGTATTCAACCATCACTACACTGATGCTATCTGAACTGTCCCTACTCTAGCTATACACTAATGTCAAGATTACTGACACGGTCTCACTACACTACACTGAAACTATATGAGCTGTCCCTACTCCACACTAATGTATGTATGAATGACACGGTCTCACTACACTACAGTGAAACTATTTGAGCTGTCCCTACTCTAGCTGAACACTATGCAAAGCTGAATGATGGTTCACCTCACTACACTCACACTATCCCTAGACTGACACTAAACTAATATTCTACACTGACAATTGAAGCAAAATAGCACAGTATAGCACACTGACGAACTGATAGCACTGAACAGAGCACTGTTCTATCTCTCTCCACAAAAACAGGAAAATAGTGCTGCGCAAATATAAGAGTCCTTAGAAGTCATAAATCAGATGTGAGGAATAAATAATATGGAAGACAGGAACCACCAATGGACACTCCGGATAACAAAAAACAACTATTTGGTGACTGTGATCCCTCCACCGGACATGGATGGCCCCTCACCTTAATTATTCGACCTGAAACAGGTCACATATCATGGACAGCATACACTGGGTGGATAAATCCAGGTGATGATGATATAGCCTCCACATTTCAGCATTCAACAAGTGGGAACGAATGATGCATATGTAACACAAAAAGCAAAAACCATAGTGCTCTCCGTAGCAATTTTATTAAATAAAGAAAGTAAAAGATTGCACTCACAGAAACCGGCACTCAGCTCCGAGTGCCGGCTAGGAAGCTTGCGATCGTATCAACCAATGGCCGCGGGTGACGTCATACGCTCCTAACCCCCGTACACGTTACGTCCTGTGGGCGGGACTTCATCAGCGTGGGGCGGGATGCGTAATGACGGCCCGCGTTGTATATATACTGAACCATGGTAACGGCAGCACCAATCAGAAGCACGGAACCCAGAGATCAAAGGAGGGACAAAAATCAAGCACATCCCAGCCGCTGCATCTGGAATAATGGTTAGCGTAACACTCAACCTCCATAGGAGTCAGGAGAAGTACATGCTGCCTACCAATATGCAAATAATTCCACGAATGGAAATTGAAAATACATCTAGTAGTGAACAGCTTACATCTAACCCCCAGATATATAAATCTTCAAACAGAGTTGAGTAGCTTGGTGTTCATTCCAAAATATGGAAAAAATAACAATTTATTTTTTAAAAACGCATACAATCATGCTAAAAAAATTGCATAAAATATAGTAAAACATATAAAAAAGACATCAGACCACGGGCATCGGCTAGATATGATCGCATGTACATAATAAATTAATGATTACAAATAATGAACAAATAAAAATATAAATAAAAAATATATAAAAAATATAAAATGTATTATCTATTGGAAATAAAACAGTTCAAATCGAAATCAACATTCATTCCAGCTGGAGAGAGGACCTTAGTCTCGTAGATCCAGAATGATTCTCTACGGCTAAGCTGTCTGATGTAATGGCCACCTCTCCACTGACGGGGAACCTTTTCTATTCCCCAAAATTTGAGGCATTTAGGGTCCCTCTGGTGACAAAGGCGAAAGTGCCTAGACACACTATGGGTTTTAACCCCCCGCTTAATGTTACTGATGTGTTCACCAACTCTCACGTGTAGTGCTCTTGAGGTCCGGCCCACATACTGGAGGCCACAATCGCACTCTAGCATGTAGACCACCCCCACTGATGAGCACGTAATCAGACCATCAATTTGGTAGCTTTTGTGTGTGACATTAGAAATAAAATCCTTCCGCCTTTTCATATTTCTACTAGCCTTCCTACATGAGGCACATTTACCACACGCGTAGAAGCCAGATAGAAAACCAAACAGCCTATTGGTCCCTGTGTTGGGTGGATCAATGACCCCTGGGGCTAACCTATCACGTAAAGACGGGGCCTTGCGGTATATAAACCGAGGATGCTCAGGGAGAACCGGTCCTAGAGTACGGTCCCCTTTAAGAATTGGCCAATGTTTAGCTATTATATGTTCTAATTTTTTATACTGGATATTGTAATCCAGTATAATACGATAGCTTGTAGCATTGTCTCCTATTTCCGTAGGTTTCACCTTATCCGCCACCACAGTGTTTCTATCAGTTGCCAATACTTTCGCTATTTCTGCATCTACCAAAGCTTGCGTATACCCTTTTTCCTTAAACCTAGTTGCTAGCACTTGAGACTGTAATAAGAAATCTTTATCTGAGGTACAATTACGACGCAAACTAATAAATTGGCCTCTTGGTATATTACAGAGCCAAGACTTATGGTGACAACTAGTCAGTGGAATGTACGCATTCCTATCAGTTGTTTTAAAGTGATTTCTGGTTTGGAAGCCCACCTCCCCTTTAAAAATTTCAAGACCTAGAAATGTGATCTGTTGTAGGTTGATCGTCCATGTTAATTCAATATTTTTGTTATTATCATTCAACTTGTCCATAAAGTTTTGTAAGCTCGCCATATCGCCTTCCCAAACCATAATTAAATCATCAATATATCGTCTGTAGCACGACAATTGCGACGGGGGGTCGCGAAATAATACATTTTATATTTTTTATATATTTTTTATTTATATTTTTATTTGTTCATTGTTTGTAATCATTAATTTATTATGTACATGCGATCATATCTAGCCGATGCCCGCGGTCTGATGTCTTTTTTATATGTTTTACTATATTTTATTTTATGCAATTTTTTTAGCATGATTGTATGCGTTTTTAAAAAATAAATTATAATTTTTTCCACATTTTGGAATGAACACCAAGCTAGTCAACTCTGTTTGAAGATTTACATATCTGGGGGTTGGATGTAAGCTGTTCACTACTAGATGTATTTTCAATTTCCATTCGTGGAATTATTTGCATATTGGTAGGCAGCATGTACTTCTCCTGACTCCTATGGAGGTTGAGTGTTACGCTAACCATTATTCCAGATTCAGCGGCTGGGATGTGCTTGATTTTTGTCCCCCCTTTGATCTCTGGGTTCCGTGCTTCTGATTGGTGCTGCCGTTACCATGGTTCAGTATATATACAACGCGGGCCGTCATTACACATCCCGCCCCACGCTGATGAAGTCCCGCCCACAGGACGTAACGCGTACGGGGGTTAGGAGCGTATGACGTCACCCGCGGCCATTGGTTGATACGATCCCAAGCTTCCTAGCCGACACTCGGAGCTGAGTGCCGGTTTCTGTGAGTGCAATCTTTTACTTTCTTTATTTAATAAAATTGCTACGGAGAGCACTATGGTTTTTGCTTTTTGTGTTACATATGCATCATTCGTTCCCACTTGTTGAATGCTGAAATGTGGAGGCTATACCATCATCACCTGGATTTATCCACCCAGTGTATGCTGTCCATGATATGTGACCTGTTTCAGGTCGAATAATTAAGGTGAGGGGCCATCCATGTCCGGTGGAGGGATCACAGTCACCAAATAGTTGTTTTCTGTTATCCGGAGTGTCCACTGGTGGTTCCTGTCTTCCATATTATTTATTCCTCACATCTGATTTATGACTTCTAAGGACTCTTATATTGGCGCAGCACTATTTTCCTGTTTTTATGTCATTGAGGTGTTGTTGAATTAGCCTTAGTGTCTGCTTGCATTTATTATTTTTTGGTGTCCGTTTGATCTGTCAGCGCTGAATTTATTTATATATATATTCCTGACTATCTCTCTCCACGCCAAAGTCACACTGAAAATGGCTGCCATTGAAAATACTTTTATACCGTGGGGCGGGAATGAGCCATGATTGGATAAAGTCATGATGACAGTGTCCAATCATGACTCTGAAAGTACTTTCTGCCCTGATTGCCTTATGCCGCGTTCACACGGTCGGACTTTTCGGCTACAAAAGTCCGACAGCCCCTCCGACAGACTTTCGACTGACTTTTGGCGGACTTACGGTGGACTTTCTAACGAACGGACTTAACTACATACGATCACACAAAAGTCCGACGGATTCGTACGTGATGACGTACGACCAGATTAAAATAGGGAAGTTGATAGCCAGTAGCCAATAGCTGCCCTAGCGTGGGTTTTTGTCCGTCGGACTAGCATACAGACGAGCGGATTTCTGGGTCCGGCGGAGTTACGACGTAAATATTTGAAGCATGTTCCAAATCTAAAGTCCATCAGATTTGTGACTGGAAAAGTCCGCTGAAGGTCTGGTGAAGCCCACACATGATCCGATTGTCCACCGGATTTGGTCTGTTGGCGTCCGTCGGACCAGTCCGGTCGAAAAGTCTGACCGTGTGTATGCAGCATAAGGCTTTCACTGCTTCAGCCAATCAGGGCTTGCAATGCACTGTTCGGCGCCTCAATGCATTGTAGTCGGTTAGGGGGGCCTGAGCAAACGGTTGAATGACCCGTTTGTTCGGCTTTTCGCTGAGTGAAAAAGTTCACTGCGAAAGTTCGGCCCGAACGTATGCTTGGGCCGAACCGTTCTTCCATTCCTAGTCAGCAGCATTGTCAGTCGGTAGGGGAGGGGTGGCAGAGGTAGAATGAAATGTATTAGACGGTGTATAAACTCCAGCTTACACTTTATAAGCAGTTGCAGCAAACAGTGTTTTTCCTTTTGAGATAAAGGGTTTTCATGAATAAGTCGATAAATATATTCACCCCTGCCAGTGTTAAGCTGTTTATCTCACCCATGTAAACTGGTACATTCTGCTGGAGAGCTTGGTCCTTTTGAAAAACAGCAGTATTGCTGTCTGTTTTACTAGATGAAAATATAAGAAAGAAAAAAGCCTATAAAGGAAACTATTACAGCCATCACATCTAAGTGTTGGTAAGTTGTATAATAAATGTTTGCTTTTGGGTTTAAAGTGTTTGTTAACTCAAAAAAAAATGTTCCCTTAAAGCATGTTATACAGCACAGTGTTTGTGCTGTGTCATTTGGACCCCTCTATCACCTGCAATACCTGGCTGATCCTGCCTGGCTATACCCTCCCCCCTGTAAACTGACCACGGTGTATCATGGCTGCTGAGCCCTGACACCATAGTCAGTTACGTCCTTCCATCATCCGTAGCCCTGCCGTCTCGTCTATGCTCTTTCCTCCCTCCCTCCCTGTCTGTCAGCTCCTTGTCCATGCTGCTCTGCTTCTCACCCCTCTCCCCTCCTGCTGCTCAAATTATGGTTAAAATTACATAATTCTCTCTATGTATTAATGTAATGTGCCCTGTGTCTATGCCTTATAAAAATAATGTTGCATTATACCTGTTTCAGAGCACTGATCGGCGGTCACGTGATCCGCCATCTCTTTCCTCCCTCACATGACAGCTGCAGTGGGCAGGGCTGCCTCTCTCCTCCTGAGAGAGGAGAGAGACAGTGGATCACATGACTGATGATCAGAGCTCTGAAATCGGTATATTGCAGGCTTATTTCTATAAGGCATAGACACAGGGCACATTACAATATTACATAGAGAGGATTATGTAATTTTAACCTAGTGGGTTAACAAACCCTTTAATACTGCTTTAAAGGCAAATTTCATTAGTGTCTTCATATTGCGATCCCATTGAATACCACTGTCACTGCTAAGATCAATGCTTCCCTTTCTGGGCCTACAGCCATGGTCAAAAGTTTTGAGAATGACACAAATATTAATTTTCACAAAGTCTGCAGCTTCAGTGTTTTCAGATCTTTTTGTCAGATGTTACTATGGTATATTGAAGTATAATTACAAGCATTTTATAAGTGTCAAAGGTTTTTATTGACAATTACATTAAGTTTATGCAAAGAGTCAATATTTGCAGTGTTGACTATATAGAGAAAAATCCGTGCTAGTGTGTTATCAAAAGTAAATACAGCAGCTGTGCACTAAAACCTAAATACTAGGTTAATTAAATATGTATATCCTAAAAGTGCAGAGCTAAATAAAATTACCATGTGCAAAACACCATATATGACATAGTGCAAAACCTTTGAAATGAACAAAAATCCAATCAAAATATTATTCAATCCAAAAATGTCCTTATACAAAAGTGCAAAATATATTTCATTCATAAAGTGCAAAGTTCATAAACTGATCACTAAAGTGCTCCTGTGCAAACAGTTCATGCATGCCAGTGTCCTACACTGGATAGATCGGTCCTGACGGCACAGTGCTCAGACACTCACCATTGTGACACCTTCACAATAAATCACATGGGGGCTTACCAAACCACCAGCGATCTTTCAGCGCTTATTGGGATCTCTGATCCTCAGATGGAAATCCGGAAGTATTCCCCCGCCAACCTCACTGTGTTCCCCTTATGGTGACAAGATGATCCAGCTCACTGTCTCGGAAGGAATGGATGGATGAATCCTCAGAGTCAAAATGGGTAAAAAAACAGGGAGACTTCTCATGGTGTAGTAGGGTCTCAACCGTTTTATTTTAAAATCAGTGCACTTACATATAAAACAAAGATGCTGCTGGCTGTAAATCTCTTCACTATAGTCATTGCTATCCTTCAAAACATCATTAATTCAAAAAGCATCTGTGCAGCAGCGTGTGTGCATCGTCCCTACGATCGTTTCGTTATATGTAACGTCATCAGGGGTTGACCCTACTTGCAGTGTTGACCCTTCTTTTTCAAGAGCTCTGCAATTCACCCTGGCATGCTGTCAAACTACTTCTGGACCACATCCTGACTGATGGCAGCCCATTCTAGCATAATCAATGCTTGGAGTTTGTAAGAATTTGTGTGTCTTTTTTTTGTTAACCCGCCTCTTGAGGATTGACCACAAATTGTGAATGGGATTAAAGTATGGGAAGTTTCCTGGCCGTGGACCCAAAATTTCAATATTTTGTTCCCCAAGCCACTTAGTTATTACTTTTGCCTTATGGGAAGGTGCTCCATCATGCTGGAAAAGGCATTGTTCATCAACAAACATAGATGGTTGGGAGAAGTTGCTCTCTAAAATTTTTTTTTTCCCTTTATTCATGGCTATGTTCTTAGTCAAAATTGTGAGTGAGCCCACTCCCTTGGCTGAGAAGCAACCCCACACATGAATTGTCTCAGGATGCTTTATTGTTGGCATGACACAGGACTGATGGTAGCGCTCACCTTTTCTTCTCCGGACAAGGTTTTTTCCTGGATGCCCCAAACAATCAGAAAGGAGATTCATCAGAGAAAATTACTTTACCCCAGTCCTCAGCAGTCCAATCCCTGTACCTTTTGCAGAATATCTGTCTGTCCATGATGTTTTTCCTGCTGAGAAGTGGCTTCTTTGCTGCCCTTCCTGACACCAGGCCATCCTCCAAAAGTCTTTGCCTCACTGTACGTGCAGATGCACTCACACATTCCTGCTGCCATTCCTGGGCAAGCTCTGCACTGGTGGCCCCCCAATCCCACAGCCAAATCAATCGTAGGAGACGGTCCTGGTGCTGGCTGGACTTTCTTGGGCCTTCTTCACAAATGCAGTGGAAATTATTTTTTTTTATGGGATTAAGTTAATTTTCATGGCAAAGAGGGAATTCATCTGATCACTCTTCATCACATTATGGAGTATATGCAAATTGCCATCATAAAAATTGAGGCAGCAGATTTTGTGAAAATGTATATTTGTTTTATTCTCAAAAGTTTTGGCCACAGCTGTACTTTATCCACAAGATGTGTTCCATGAGAATATCAATCGATTACTGCCAGAAATGGTCTTATGTTTCTCAACAAGTAGTATCCCAGGATAAATCCTGTCTGTTTTTCATGTATCAAGCCTGCAATATGTTTTGCCATTAAAAGCTACTATACTTTTTATATCCTTGTGTTACTCTTTTGGTTCAGTCTTATTTTGTTAAGATTTTTGCATTAAAAATAACAGATTTAATAGAAAGAAAGAATACAGAGGGATCAGAAAACAGGTCTCCCATTGTCGAGATTAGTGGTGCACCGAAATAAAAATTTTGGTGCTGAAATAGAAAATTCCTGATCAACTTGGCTGAAAATCGAAACGGACAGTTAAAAAAAAAAAAAAAAAAATATATATATATATATATATATATATATATATATATATATATATATATATATATATATATATATAATTAATGTGACTGGCGTTTTTGCATTGAAGTCAATAGGAAACAATTCTGCATTGCAGTCAATAAGGGGTGTTTTTGCATTGAAGTCAATGGGATGTGATTTTGCATTGAACTCAATGGGATGTGATTTTGCATTGAAGTCAATGGGATGTGATTTTGCATTAAAGTCAATAGGGGGCATTTTTGCATTGCAGTCAATGGGACGCAATTTTGCTTTTAAGTCAATTGGACGCGATTTTGTGTAGGAGTCAATACGGGGCGTTTTTGCATTGCAGTCAATAGGGGGCATTTTTGCATTGAAGTCAATGGGACACGATTCTGCATTGAAGTCAATATGAGTTCAATGGGAGAAAAAAGTTAACTGTGTTTACTATGCTTCGGTTTGTGAATGAACAGGAAGTCACTCAGCACAGAGTACTTCCCATTCATTCACTGCCCTGTGCAGCTGAGGCTGCAGAGAAAGGCATGTGTGTTTGAGCTTTGGGTTGCACACCCTACTGCAATAGGCTGCACACACCTATGCAGAGCTTCTATCGGATACTCAAGAAAGGTAATGGCTTTGTCAGGTAAATTAGATGTTGCCCTCCTCTAGAGTCAACGTATCATGTGCTACCAGTCAGCTGACAGGTTCATTAGATTACAAGGAGGCCATAGTCAAACCGCTACAGCTGGTATCTTAAATTAGATAAGAGAATTGCAGGGAAAAGGGGACAGTAGAAAAGAGGGGGAGCAGGTGAGGAGGGAGGGATATGGAGGGAAGCGGGGGAGTAGTGGGCACTCCATCATGGCTCACTAAATGCTGTGGAAATGTCCTCCGTGATCCAATCCTGGAATGCTGTGGAGCAAAGAAATATAAACCACAAGGTCCAAGTTTGTTTAAACTATTCTTCCCTATTCTTTTAGTGTGACAGCAGATGTTCGAGGTCCCTGATGGAGTTCAGATCATTAGCCCATTCCACAAGGATGGTGGTGGTCAGTTACCAATATCAGGGAATGGCTGCTGCTACAAATTGTCTAAGGACATCTTTTTTTGCAGGCTTAGTGGGTCCTGGATTCATGGAGAGGAGTGTCAGTGTGACATCAGGATGCGATTCACCATGAGCTTACAGTAAAGGGTGAGGATTTGCAACCAGAATGCTTTAATGGGGGGTATTCCCACCATATGTAGATCATGGTGCCCTTGGCCATCATGTATCTGGGACTGTACAATCAAACTAGTGGAGGACAGAAGGGCACCTATACTACCCGGTTATAAGTTTAAACCCTTTTTTCTGTATCTTGGTTGCTTATGATAATTTATGAGTCGGGGTAAAGCACTTCTCCAAATCTGGAAGAGCGATGGTGGTTTGGAGTTCCCTTTGCCAAGTTAGTGTGTAGGAGGGGAGGTCAGGCATGGCGGCTTGTCCTACTCTCTTGATATGATATTGAACAAAATAAAGGGCAGCCAACATACCGAGTAGATTCATTTATGCATTCATTTGAAAGCTGGAACATCACACTGAAACCAAGGAATTGTTCTATTCAACCTGCCCTTAGGGCACATTGTTGAGTTGCTGTAAGCAAAGGTCTTTGCAAATGTAACATAGTGAGAACAAGTGGACATGTGAGCACTAGCTATGCTGTATTATAGACAAATGCATTTTCGTCAGAATTTCAGGTATTTTCGTTATCGTTTTAACAAATGATAACGAAAGTGCAGAATCCGAAAAACGAAAGATCCGACATCAACAAATGCTTTATTTTCATTTTCGTTGCTACAACAGTTCAATATAGATAGGAGATTCGACATGATGATGACAATAACAATCTGTGTCCATCAAACCTGTGGTCGAATGTGCCTAACCTTAACTCTATTAGTCCAAGATTATTCTACATAGAGAGAAAAAATTTGACGTAGGGGAGAAAAGATTTGACGTAGGGGAGAAAAGATAAATAAAAATAATGATGATGATGATGAATGTTATTGGCTGACTGTAACCAAAGAGGAGGAGCAGTAAAATAGCTAGAACTAAGTACACACGTACTTTGGCTTATGGTGTCTGTTGAAAGTTCTAAGAAGATTCGACGGAGCAGGTAAACTATACGGCATCGTACAGTTTAGCTGCTCCGTCGAATCTGCTTTGAACATTCGACAGACACCAGAAATAAATAAAAACAAATTTCGGGAATAACTAAATAAATTAATTTTTCGGACGAAAACGAAATTCCGAAACAGTGAGCACATGTCTACTGTATTGTCATCATTGAAGTCTTACCTGATTGTGGTTGAAAAGTTATTTTGTGAATGGAAGAAAATAGTTGGAGATGAACAGACTTGAAGTTATATGAAGACCTGGAGAAAGGGGACTAAAAAGAAACTAAAATATTCAAATACAAATAGGCCGTAGAGAAAAAAGGAAGGGGGAGGGGGTATAGAGAGACAGTGTGTAAGAAAAGCCTCAGTGTTGTGTTGGTGCTGGGCTATGGTTTTTTATACTGTAATTCATATATTTTCAAGGGTGCCTTTATGTAGCACACACCACTGCATCATCTCCATTTTCTTAAAATAATGTAACAGTTTTATATCTTATGTGTAGACTTTTAACAGAATGTTAGACAATTTCACTGATCATTTAGGGCTCATTCAAATGATTAAGACACCAGTGAGTAATGTTTATTAGGTCATGTTTGTCATAACTTACTATGTCCATAAGAAGTTTAATAATATATGGATTCTATTGAAGAGCCAATATTCAATCACAGAGTTCGTGTATTAGTATTGTATGACGTAAATTCATAAACAATGGCAGCAAATGCTATAGCTACTCTATCCAACAAATACATTAAACAAATACATTACATTCTGTAAATACATTACATTCATGCATGCTGCTGACTACCGTTGTAGAAAATATAAATAAATAGCTATAAATTCAACTGCCACATTCTTTTATATTATCTAGGTTAAGCCACTAATCCCGTGACTATACATATACTATACATACTTGAACTAGCCAATCCACTGGCTCTTTGAGGCACTTGAAAAAATTATATCCTGCAACATATTAAACGATATGTTTGCTTGCATTTAAATAAGGGATTTTGCATTTTCTGCTTCTAAAAGGCAGTGTTTACAATTACTAAGGCACAAATCTATTACATCTTTTAGATATTGGATTCAGAAAAGATTGAATTTTTTTATTGTATATTTAATGAATTCATTTACTGAGACCAAGCTGACAAAATAAGAAATTGGACAACAAGTCAGCTTTAATTACTATAATATTACCTTGAAACGTTTGCTTTTTTAAAGTTGTTATAGACAAGAACAGCGAAATCTGGCATCCTGTTAGTGGAGCTGGAAACCTTCAAGGCAGCAGTAAAATCAGTGCCAGTTAATAAATCCACCTCATCAAGGGAAAATATACTTGTAGCAGATCTAAAATAATATAGATAAGACAGCTTCAGTACAAAGACTAGCCACTGCTGGGATTAGCTTCAGCTTTGGGTTGAACATGAGATCAACCTGAACCCAAGTAGTTCACAGTACAAGAAAATTATTACTATTATTATTAATAATATTATTGTTATTCAGGGTTTATATAGCACCAACAGCTTGTGCAGTACTTCACAACATTAAATCAGACAGTACAGTTACAATATAATTCAATACAAGCGGAATCAAAGGGCCCTGCTTGTTAGAGATTACAATCTAAATGGGAAGGGTTTCCAGGAATCGCCTAAAAGTGGACAGAGTAGGAGATAGTCGGACAGATTGGGGTAAGGAGTTCCAGAGGATGGGAGAGGTTCTTTAGAAGTCCTGGAGGTGAGAATGGGAGGAGGTGATGGGGGAGCTAGAAAGCTGGAGGTCTTGGGAAGAACAAAGAAAACAGTTTGGTTGGTATTACGGATGGTCCCGATGTTCGAATCGAACATAAGTTCCAGTCAAACACTGGGTGTTCGTTTGTTCGCAAACAAACTGAACATATGTGGCGTCCGTGGCAAATTTGAGCGCTGCGGAGCACCCCATAATGCACTGCGACATTGCAGTGCATTGACAGCTGCTGATTGGCCAAAGCATGCACCTGACTGAAGTAATATGACCTAACAACAGTGACTCCATCTTGGCAGCTATAAGTTTATATACCTTTAATTTAGGGACAGGAAGGTGACAGGAAGATGACTTATTAGTCATCACCAGATGGTGTGTTCACTCTGGTAACCTTATGACAGCCATGTTTTAGAGGTTATAGGCTTGTATAACCATATAATGATGAACTGTTTAATTATTAATGATATTCAATATATCCTCTTACTAACCACTCCCTCCCCCTTATTGTGATTGGTTATGATTGGTAAAGTTGAACCAAATATAAGCTGTATACTCACCCAATAAATCTCAGACACTTTTTTGAACTCACTCCGTGTATTCTTCTGTTCATTGAAGTTGTCTCCCAGTACTGGGGGTCTCTCAGTGGTATGCGGTATTAACCCTTGGCTAGTCTGTCGTATACCTGGCGTACCTTAATTTCCCTTTCAGATGGAGGCACTGCTGAGATAAGGTGATTCATTTTGATGAGTAAATTATTTTGTCTTATTCTGACGAATTGTTTCTTGCCTCAGTTCTGATAAAACCTTAGCCTCTTAAATTTTAGGGCTGTTACTGATTAAAATTTTCGTGTTCGATTAATCCATTCTTTTTAATTGATTAATCGACTAATTTCGATTAATTATAATGCACAAACAGATCCAACTTCTTTTAGCTGATTTAGCACCGTTGTTATGGCAAGAGCCAAAGTCGGACATAGCGGGGCATGGCTAGGACATCATACGTCATAAACTCAGCCTCACCGTGCCCATAATATCAGCCTTACCATGCCCATAATCGCAGCCTCACCGTGCCCATAATCGCAGCCTTACCGTGCCCATAATGCAGTCTCACCGTGCCCATAATCTCAGACTTACCGTGCCCATAATCGCAGCCTTGCCATTCCCATAATGCAGTCTCACCATGCTCATAATCGCAGCCTCGCCGTGTCTATAATGGCAGCCTCACCGTGCCCATAATGCAGTCTCACCGTGCCTATAATACAGTCTCACAGTGCTCATAATGCAGTCTCACCATGCCCTTAATCGCAGCCTCTCTGTAGTCAGTGCCTGTGCCTGGATTACACAGTCTGCGGGCATCTCCCGCTGTGTGTCTCGGAGCTGAGTGTGAAAACTTTGGCCGCGCTGTGAGAAAAGTCCCGCCCTCCTCCTAGATCAGCTTGTGTGATAGACAGAACACTGCGTCTATCACACAAGCTGATCTAGGAGGAGGAGGGGACTTTTCTCACAGTGCGGCCAAAGTTTTCCACTCAGCTTGGAGACACACAGCGGGAGATGCCCGCAGACTGTGTATGACATATAGTGGAGGAGGAGGGAGCAGAGCGCTGCGCTGCAGCCACAGCTTGGCCCAAAGCAGCCCCAGGGCAGGCAGCCTACCGATCAAAAAAATTTAGTTTGATCAAAATAATTAGCGATTTATTGAGGAATTAATCGTTAATTTCCACAGCCCTATTAAATTTTAATTAGGAAGGGAGATGGACCATGCCTTATAGTGGCTTTTGGTAAGCCCGGCTTTTTGTAAGCCTGTTAAGAAGTTTTAAGTAGTACTAAACTCCTTTTGGGAAGGAGGGAAAAGTGTTAATAGGGCAATCACCACTGGGGCCCACAAACTCTTGCTCTATCTGGCTTTTCTTGTCTATCGCATTGCATAAAGTATAAAGATTAGAGTATAAGATATCTGTTGTGTGAAACACGGCTGCAAGGTGAGGCAGTTCTGGTTTCACGGTTATAATGGGTCGGTCACAGGGAAAGATTCCCCCCCAATCCTGGAGAAAATTGTAAGGATTATGTAGCTAAAGTATGTTGGACTAGTTGAGTTGAGTTTGTGAATCCCTGGGTGTCTAACATGGCTGGATGGACAGAGAACATGCATAGTAGTGATCTAGTCCCTCGGGAGGGGGATCATAGTGAATTTCATATGGACATGGTAAAGGGTTTGTGTCTGGGTGATAAGAAAGGTTTCCCATGGTATTCAGGTGACCCTCAGTGGAACATGGAGTATATGAGGAAAGGAGGTGAGATTTGGTTGCAATATGCCCTTTATTGGTTTCAAAGAAATAATAAGAAACAGAAGAAATGCATCATTAAACCAAGTGATGAGGACACTAAGAAAAGCCATAGGGGTGAAGCAGATAAAAAGAGATTGGATCCAACCATTCTTCCTTTCCCGTTTAACACTAATCCTCAGCCGTATGCTACACAGATCTATCTGAGTCTTACGAGGGAGGATATAGACCGGTTGGCAGGGCACCATGCCACACACAGGAGACAGGCCCAGGCATCTGCTCCAGAGTCACAGGTTGTGCAGGTGTCTGCCCCACAGGCAGTGGAACCTGCGCAGTCGGTAGAGATCACTGTGCAACAAAAAGCACAGGTACAGCAGGTGGGGGGAGCTGATTCCCAGGTGGCATCAGGACTTGGTACCTCTACTACGCTGGACATGTCTGAGGACTGTAAGACCGAAGCTTTGGGGGAAGCACCCACACCATCTGCTCGTACAGTAAAGAAAGTCAAGCCAAAAGTAAAAAAAGTCAAAAGAGAAAAAGCCGTTAGGGAAGCTAAAACTCCTGTTGTGAGCACCCTGCCTCGTACAAAGAGCGTAATGATCTATTACAAACCACAGAAAGCTCCAGAAACACAGTACAAGCAGCCCCCACCATAGCAGAATCTGTAGTAGAGTCATTGCCTCTGTGTTCGTCTGATGAATCTGTCATAGAGACGTCTGAATGGGGGGCCTCTGAGGAGTTCCCCCTCACACCCACAGAATATGACAAGAAGATAGAGGAGGCTAGGAAGTTGTACCTGAAATCTAGGCAGATCGCCACAGCGTTGGTTAAAACTCCGTGCAGCACAAGACGGAGTAATATTCCCCCTGTCACTGACACTGAGGAAGCTGCAAATTATCCTTTCATGACTATAGCAGACAATATGTTGAAACGGCCGATAGACAGTGATGAGCTGAATAAAATAATTAAATATTGCCCCAAACCAGGTATTTCAACCGGGGGTACTTTTGCATACTTGAAAAAGGCTTGTAAAGGCAGGAATTACACACAAGAAGACATGCACTTAATCATTGACAGCATAATGGGGCACACTACAGCATGGGAGTGGGCCAGGATATCCTCCATTTCAATAATTTCTGCCTTAAATGTGAAGTCGGGTGAGTATCCCTTAAACAGGGAAAATGGGAGAGAGCAGATGTGGGCAGAGATTGAGGCTGAGCTAAAATGGGTTTTTCAAAACAAATCTTCCCTCCCCACTGCAATAGCATGTAAGAAAATATCAGGTGAAACAGTGTTATGCCCCGTACACACGGTCGGATTTTCCGACGGAAAATGTGTGATAGGACCTTGTTGTCGGAAATTCCGACCGTGTGTAGGCTCCATCACACATTTTCCATCGGATTTTCCGACACACAAAGTTTGAGAGCAGGATATAAAATTTTCCGACAACAAAATCCGTTGTCGGAAATTCCGATCGTGTGTACACAAATCTGACGGACAAAGTGCCACGCATGCTCAGAATAAATAAAGAGATGAAAGCTATTGGCTACTGCCCTGTTTATAGTCCCAACGTACGTGTTTTATGTCACCGCGTTCTGAACGATCGGATTTTCCGACAACTTTGTGTGACCGTGTGTATGCAAGACAACTTTGAGCCAACATCCGTCGGAAAAAATCCTAGGATTTTGTTGTCGGAATGTCCGAACAAAGTCCGACCGTGTGTACGGGGCATTAGAGTTTTGGAAGAGGTTCATGGAAGTTTGGACACAGGAAGCGGGATTGTCACTTGGGGATGATATGATTAGTTTGATGATGCAGACTTACTTATCTAACCTTAGGCCACAGGTGTGTCTGATGGTTAAACAGATGATATCTGATTGGCCTGGTAGTACCCTAGAAGAGAAAGTTAACAGATGCAGCAGGTTGTTTTGAAATGAAAGAGTAAGTAGTAAGTGTTCATTTCCAGGGTGGCCACAGGATGGCCCACCCCAGGAAAATGATGGCCGGGGGGGGGAGGGGGACTATGGGGAGGATGGGGAAGAGCTAGGGGTAAAGGCAGAGGTCTCGCACATTTTCCCCCCGGCAACCTCAGCAGAGGTCTCGCATACTTTCCCCCAGATCTTGCTGTTTCAACTGTAGAGCAGAGGATCATTGGAGAAAGCAGTGCCCCTATGAGTCCCAGAACCAAACCCTCCCAAGCCAAACCTACCAGCCCTTACCATCCACACAAAATAGGTTCCAACAACAAACAAACCAGCCAGCTCAAGGACCTAAATACCCCATTCACTGGCCAAGCCAACAAAAGCAATGAAGCTGCCCTGAAGGTGGTATCCCGGCATTCCCTCTTATCTCTTATTCCTCTGAGGAGCAACCGATCATGACATTATATGCCTGCGGGAAATTGATTCCTTTACTAGCTGATTCTGGGGCAACAAAGTCCAGTCTAAGTGAGGATTTTATAGGGGAGAGATGACACATGCTGAGCCTTCGGTGGGAATTAACGGGATAGTCACTAAAACTTTCAAAACCCCTCCCCTTTCAGTGTACCACGATGCTAATGGATGGATACTGTGCCGCCATAAGTTTCGGATAATCACAAACTGCCCTGTGAATCTCTTTGGAAGGGATTTAATGGGAAAATTAGGCATTAAACTAGAAATGACAGAAGAGGGGGGTGTTATTGCACATTCAAAGAAGTTCCCAATCTGAGTAGGGATGAGCTTCGCGTTAGAGTCGAACCCATGTTCGACTCGAACATCGGCTTTTCGATCGTTCGCCGAATTGCAAACGTTATGGGCCGTTCGCGCCAAATTCGTGTGGTGCGTCATAGCCCATAATTCACTGTGCCATCGCAGTGCATTGCTGGCTGATGATTGGCCAAGCATGCACTATGACCCGCATGCTTGGCCAATCACAGCGCCGTCAGTAAAGAGAGCTGTAATTGGCCAAAGCCAGGGTGGCTTTGCCAATTATGGCTCAGGGATTTTGGAACACGCTCCACACTATATAAGGCCTGCACGGCGGCCCTGTGTAGTGTGTTCCAGCGTGCTTAGATAGACAGAGAGACAGTGTATTGTGTATATATATATGCATCCCAAGTGTTGTATCTATATATACACACTGTATTCAGTTTAGCTAGATCCGTTCCTGTTATCTTCCTACTGACAGGCGGGCTTGTCTTGTTACAGTATTTACAGCTACCTGAAGAAAATTGCTGGTGTTCTTTTGATCCTATTAGTACCACAGTCAGGCAGCTAGACTATTTAGAGTTAGTGTAGTGCGTCCTCTACACAGTGTTCAGTTAAAGCTACAAGTTAGTTTAGTGTGACCTCTGCACAGTGTTCAGCTAAAGCTACAAGTTAGGGTAGTGCATCCTCCTCACAGTGTTCAGCTAAAGCTACAAGTTGGTGTAGTGCATCCTCCTCACAGTGTTCAGCTAAAACTACAAGTTAGTGTAGTGTGACCTCTGCACAGTGTTCAGCTAAAGCTACAAGTTAGGGTAGTGCATCCTCCTCACAGTGTTCAGCTAAAGCTACAAGTTGGTGTAGTGCCTCCTCCTCACAGTGTTCAGCTAAAACTACAAGTTAGTGTAGTGTGTCCTCTGAACAGTGTTCAGCTAAAACTACAAGTTAGTGTAGTGCGTCCTCCTCACAGTGTTCAGCTAAAACTACAAGTTAGTGTAGTGCGTCCTCCCCACAGTGTTCAGCTAAAACTACAAGTTAGTGTAGTGCGACCTCTGCACAGTGTTCAGCTAAAGCTACAAGTTAGTGTAGTGCGTCCTCCTCACAGTGTTCAGCTCAAAACTACAAGTTAGTGTAGTGTGACCTCTGCACAGTGTACAGCTAAAGCTACAAGTTAGTGTAGTGCGTCCTCCTCACAGTGTTCAGCTAAAACTACAAGTTAGTGTAGTGCGACCTCTGCACAGTGTTCAGCTAAAGCTACAAGTTAGTGTAGTGCGTCCTCCTCAGTGTTCAGATAAAAATACAAGTTAGTGTAGTGTGACCTCTGCACAGTGTTCAGCTAAAGCTACAAGTTAGGGTAGTCTGTCCTGCTCACAGTGTTCAGCTAAAGCTACAAGTTAGTTTAGTGTGACCTCTGCACAGTGTTCAGCTAAAGCTACAAGTTAGGGTAGTGCGTTCTCCTCACAGTGTTCAGCTAAAGCTACAAGTTGGTGTAGTGCATCCTCCTCACAGTGTTCAGCTAAAACTACAAGTTAGTGTAGTGTGTCCTCTGAACAGTGTTCAGCTAAAACTACAATTTAGTGTAGTGCATCCTCCTCACAGTGTTCAGCTAAAGCTACAAGTTAGTTTAGTGTGACCTCTGCACAGTGTTCAGCTAAAGCTACAAGTTAGGGTAGTGCGTCCTCCTCACAGTGTTCAGCTAAAGCTACAAGTTATTTTAGTGTGACCTCTGCACAGTGTTCAGCTAAAGCTACAAGTTAGGGTAGTGCGTCCTCTTCACAGTGTTCAGCTAAAGCTACAAGTTAGTTTAGTGTGACCTCTGCACAGTGTTCAGCTAAAGCTACAAGTTAGGGTATTGCGTCCTCCTCACAGTGTTCAGCTAAAGCTACAAGTTATTTTAGTGTGACCTCTGCACAGTGTTCAGCTAAAGCTACAAGTTAGGGTAGTGCGTCCTCTTCACAGTGTTCAGCTAAAGCTACAAGTTAGTTTAGTGTGACCTCTGCACAGTGTTCAGCTAAAGCTACAAGTTAGGGTAGTGCGTCCTCCTCACAGTGTTCAGCTAAAGCTACAAGTTGGTGTAGTGCGTCCTCCTCACAGTGTTCAGCTAAAACTACAAGTTAGTGTAGTGCGACCTCTGCACAGTGTTCAGCTAAAGCTACAAGTTAGTGTAGTGCGTCCTCTGAACAGTGTTCAGCTAAAGCTACAAGTTAGTGTAGTGCGTCCTCCTCACAGTATTCAGCTAAAACTACAAGTTAGTGTAGTGTGAGCTCTGCACAGTGTTCAGCTAAAGCTACCTGTCGAAGGTTGGTGGTGTTTTCCTGATCCTATCACTACCGCAGGCAGCTAAATAAGCTACAAGTTAGTTTTTTGCGAGCTTTGCACAGTGTTCACCTAAAGCTACCTGTCAAAGGTTGGTGGTGTTTTCCTGATCCTATCACTACCGCAGGCAGCTAAATAAGCTACAAGTTAGTTTTTTGCAAGCTCTGCACAGTGTTCACCTAAAGCTACCTGTCGAAGGTTGGTGGTGTTCTCATACTACAGGCGGGCAGTTGATTTTGCTAGCTGCAGTATCAGTATGTATATATATATATATATCCCAGCTTAGTGCAGCTACAGGCCATTAGTATGTCTGGAAGGTCAACAAGGAGAGGCAGACAGTCACAAGCCAATAAAAAAGGGCAAGCAGGCTCTGTGTCTAGAGGCAACAGTGCTGGTCGTGGAGATGATGCATCCTCATCAGCACGTGGCCGTGGGACACACTTGGCCTTTTTTACGGCAGCTGGCCGTGTTGAGCCGCAACATACGGAAGACTTGGTCGAGTGGATGACCAAGCCGTCCTCATCCTCCTGATCCTCTCTCACCCTCTCTCAGGTTGCCCTCCAGGGGCCAACCTAAGGGCAGCACACTGACTGCATCACCACCCCAAGGCTCCGCATATGCAGGGCGCTGCTGTCTCTGTGCGTTATTCCAAAAGTTCTTTGGTGTGGGCCTTTTTTGAGATGAGTGCATCAGATCGCACCGCTGCTATTTGCAACTTATGTCTCAAGCGTATCTCGCTTGGCCAAAACATCTCTCGCTTGGGCACCACATGCTTGACCAGACATATGATGACCTGCCATGCAGTTCGTTGGCAAGCGTATCTAAAAGACCCACACCAAAGAACAAAGAGGACCTCTCCTTGCTCCTCATCAGCTGAGATCTCCAACCCCACTATACCTTCAGTCCTCTCTGAGACCTGCACTGAGAGGAATGAAGGTGTAGAATTAGGTGTGTCACAGCCAAGTACTTGTGGGCAATCTGCTTTCGGTACACCGACGTCAGATTGAACCAGGCAAATTTCCCTGCCCCAGCTGCTGCACCGCCGAAAGAAGTTCACTCCCAGCCATCCACATGCCCAGCGGTTGAATGCTAGCTTGGCAAAATTGCTAGCACTTCAACTGCTGCCTTTTCAGTTGGTAGACTCTGCCCCCTTCCGTGAGTTTGTGGAATGTGCGGTTCCTCAGTGGCAGGTACCCAAACGCCACTTTTTCTCATGGAAGGCGATTCTGGCTCTCTACCGGCATGTGGAAGGCAAAGTCTTGGCCTCACTGGACAGGGCGGTCAGCGGTAAGGTGCATATTACCGATGACTCATGGTCCAGCAGGCATGGATAGGGACGTTACCTAAGTTTCACCGCGCATTGGGTGACTCTGCTGGCAGCTGGGAAGGATGCAGGACAAGGTGCAGTAGTGTTGGAGGTTGTTCCGCCACCATGCCTCAAAAATGCCACTATTAATGATTGTGACACACCTCTCTCCTCCACCCCTTCCTCTTCTTCTTCCACCATGACCTCTTCCTGTGCTTTGTCCTCGGAACCAGCGGTGCTCCGTAGCCGTTCAAGGGGCTACGCAAGTATGCAGGCCAAAAGATGCCATGCGGTGCTTGAGCTGGTGTGCTTGGGGGACAGGAGCCACACTGGGGCAGAGGTTCTGTCAGCTCTGCAGCGGCAGGTTCAGAGGTGGTTGATGCCATGCCAACTTAAGACAGGGATGGTGGTTTGCAACAATGGCACCAACCTCCTCTCTGCCCTGTTTGGCTCACGTCCTTAACTTGGTGGTGCAGCGGTTCTTGGGCAGGTACCCGGGCTTATAGGATGTCCTGAGGCAGGCCAGGAAAGTCTGTGTGCATTTCCACCGGTCATATAATGCCAGTGCTCAGCTGGCAGACCTCCAAAAGGAGTTTAACCTGCCCAAGAACCGCCTAATCTGTTACATGCCCACCAGGTGGAACTCAACGTTGGCCATGCTGCAGAGGCTGCACATGCAGCAGAGGGCCATCAATGAGTACTTGTGCGACTATGGCACCAGGACAGGGTCAGGGGAGCTTGGTTTTTTCCCCACGCCAGTGGGCCATGATCAGGGATGCATGCACTGTCCTGTCACCATTTGAGGAGGCCACGAGGATGATGAGCAGTGACAGTGCATGCATCAGTGACACTGTCCCCCTTGTCTACCTGTTGGAGCACACGCTGCATGGAATAATGGACAGGGGAATTGAGGCAGAACAGAGGCAGGAAGAGGAGGACTTCCTTAGCTCTCAAGGCCCCCTTTATCCAGACAGTGTTCCTGCGTGCCCGCCGATCACACAGGAAGAGGAAGAGGAGGATTGTGTCAGTATGGAGGTGGAGCCTGGCACTCAGCATCAGCAGCAGTCTTTAAGGGATCAGTCCCAAGAAACACATGGACTTGTACGTGGCTGGGAGGCGGTGGCTGCTGGAAGCTTTGTAATCGATCACAGGGATCGACTGACCTTCATAAAAATGAATCAGTCTTGGATCACCACCAGCTACCAAGCACCTGATGCTGATGTAACCGAATAATTTTTTTTTAAATCTTGGATCCCTTCAAAGACTGCCTATGCTGATGCTAAGTAACTATCCTGAGTAATTATCCTCTTCCTCCTCAATGATCGCGCTGATAGCTTGTAAGAACATTTTTGGTTCTGGGCACCACCACCAGTGCCTAAGGCCCAATTTTTCAGCACCTGTTTAACAGGGGCGTGTAATTACAATTTTTGATGCAATACTTTGCAGCAGGGCTAGTTTCTGCGTTCCAACTAGAGTATCTGTGAGGGGTTGCAGTGTTGTGGCACCAGCACCAGTGCCTAAGGCCCAATTTTTCAGCCCCTGTTTAACAGGGGCATGTAATTACAATTTTTGATGGAATACTTTGCAGCAGGGCTTGTTCCTGCATTCCAACTATAGTATCTGTGAGGGGTTGCAGTGTTGTGGCACCAGCACTAGTGCCTAAGGCCTAATTTTTTACCCCTGTTTAACAGGGGCGTGTAATTACAATTTTTGATGCAATACTTTTCAGCAGGGCTCGTTTCTGCGTTCCAACTAGAGTATCTGTGAGGGGTTGCAGTGTTGTGGCACCAGCACCAGTGCCTAAGGCCCAATTTTTCAGCCCCTGTTCAACAGGGGCATGTAATTACAATTCTTGATCTAATATTTCACAGCAGGGCCCGTTTCTGTGCCGAAAAAAGAGCGAGTGAGGATTTACAGTGTTGTGGCACTAGCACCACCACCACCAAAGGCCCAATTTTTCTGCCCCTGTTCAACAGGGGCATGTAATTACAATTCTTGATCTAATATTTCACAGAAGGGCCCTGTGAGGGCTTACAGTGTTGTGGCCACAACAACACCTAAGGCCCAAATTTCTGCTGAGTATATAGGGCAGGCCCCTACTTTCAAACACCCAACTGACAAACGACTCCTACTTGCAAATGGAAGGAGACAACAGGAAGTGAGATGAAATCTACCCCTAGGAAGGGAAATTCTCTCCTGTAAGAGTTAATATGGGAAAAACGTTTCTCCTTTCCACTGATGCTTTATCACCAATCCTTGTTTCACAAAAAAACCCACATTTTCAAAAAACATTTGTCACTGGGACAAAAAGTGAGGTGAAATCTTCTGAAGAGGAGCACAGACAGCAAAACAAATGTCACAGGGGTGATAACCCTTCCCTATGTTTTCCAAAAAGCTTAAAATAGATTTTTTGGCTGGAGCTAAACACGTTAAAAATGTACCAGTTCAAAATTACAAACAGATTCTACTTAACAACAAACCTACAGTCCCTGTCTTGTTTGCACTGCCTGTATACTGCTGTTCAGAGTATATAGGGCCTGGTTGCCCCACACCTTTCCTTTTTTTAATTTAGGTGCGGGGTTCCCCTTAATATCCATACAAGACCCAAAGCGCCTGGTAATGGACTGGGGGGTACCCATGCTGTTTGTCTCACTGATTTTCATTCATATTGCCAGGACCCGCCATTACATTAAAGCCGCAAGCAGTTTTAAATTACTTTTTTTCCTTTAAAAATGACATTTTGTGCAGGGACGGTTCTAAGTATGGGAAACACGCGCCACTTTACAGGCATACTATAGACACCCCCCAGGTACGATATTTAAAGGAATATTTCACTTTTTTTTTAACTTTAAGCATCATTAAAATCACTGCTCCCGAAAAAAAACGCCATTTTTAAAAGTTTTTTTTGCATTGATACATGTCTCCCGGGGCAGGACCCGGGTCCCCAAACCCTTTTTAGGACAATACCATGCAAATTAGCCTTTAAAATGAGCACTTTTGATTTTGAACGTTCGAGTCCTATAGATGTCAATGGGGTTCTAACGTTCGTGCGAATTTTCAGTCCGTTCGCAGGTTCTGGTGCGAACCGAACCGGGGGGGGTGTTCGGCTCATGCCTAATCTAGAGAGAGTGTGGTCAGAAAGCGCACTCGATGTGGGACTCATCTCCTGCACCCCCTACAAAGCCACTTTGAAAGAGGGGGCACAGCCTGTCTATTACAAACAATATCCCCTGTCAAAAGAGAAAGAGGAAGGAATTGCACCGATAGTGGAGCACTTTCTTAAAAAGGGAATTCTAAAAGAGACAGTCTCACCCTTTAACACACATATAAATCCAGTAAAAATGCCGGATGGCAGTTATAGGTTTGTACAGGATCTTAGGGCCGTAAACAACTTGATTGTGCCCATTGCACCTATAGTGCCTGATGTGCTATCGCTTTTAACCTCCATTCTGCATGATGCTGAATATTTTTCTGTGATTGATTTGACAAGTGCATATTTTTTCAATCCTAGTGGACCAGGTGACGCAGCCACTACTCCCATTTTGTTTTTATAAATCACCAAATGACATGGTGTAGATTGCCCCAGGGTTATGTGGATTCCCCAGTAATTTACTCGGTAGTCCTCCAGGCTACCTTGTGGTCCTGGACTCCCCGCCATAGTTCGGTCTTGTTACAGTATGTTGATGATTTATTGTTGTGTAGTCCAAGCCAGGTTGCATGCAAAGAGGATGGTGTAGACCTATTACAAGGCCTCTAAAAAAAAGTTACAAAGGTGTCAGGAAACTGTAGAGTACATTGGCTTTGTGCTCACCAAAGGAAAGAGGAAAATCAATCACAAGAGAGCCACAGCTCTAGTGGGTCTGCCCCGCCCACTTACTAAGGAAGATATGTTGTCTTTTCTTGGTATGATTGGTTACTGCTGCCAACGGATATCTGATTGTTCCTACATGATAACCTCCTGAGACAAGCCACAAATGTTGACCTGCCAGACTGTATAAAATGGAATGATGAAATGTGTAATGCTTTTGTATACCTTAAAACTGCAATGGTTACGGCTCCTGCTCTTGGATTACCTGTGTACGGAAAAATCTTCCATTTATTTGCAAGAGTCAATTGTAAAACTATGGCAGGAGTCCTAGCGCAAGAGCATGAGGGTGAACTTCGCCCTGTTGCATTTTTTGCAAGGGTAGTGCCAATGCTGGTACAAGGCATGCCAGCATGTCTCCGGGCTCTAGCATCCTGTGCAATGGTTGTGGAGATGGCTGCTTCATTCACTCTAGGTCATGCAACTACATTACACACTAGCCACAATGTGTCCATTCTACTCAAGAATATTCACACTCAACATATGTCAGCCCAGAGGCTGAGCGGCTATGAGGTGATTTTGCTGTCCAACCCAAAGCTTAAAATAAAATATGCGTCACCCAACTCTGGTCCCGCTCCTATCCTGAATGCCTTATTAGGGCTGAAAGGTGAGGAGGATGAGGTGTTACCCCAGCATGAGTGTATGGATCTCATACACCAGGACATAGCTCCCAGATCTGACATGTCTTCAATCGGTCTCCCTAGTACACAAAATGTATTTGTGGATGGCTCTTGTTCAAGACCAAATGATACCACATATCATGCAGGCTATGCAGTAGTTCAATTGCCTGATATAATATTAGAAGCAAACTCAGTTCCCTTTCAGTCAGCACAGAACTGATCGTGCTCACAAGAGCCTGTCAGCTCTTTGCAGAACAGGATGTAAACATATACACTGATTCCAAATACACATTCGGTGCAGCACACGATTTTGGAGGTATCTGGAAACGGGGGGCTACATAGCAGCCGGTGGGAAATCCATCTCACATTCTACTTTGGTTACAAATCTTTTAGAGGCAATACAACTTCCAAAATCAATAGCTATCCTACATTGCAGAGCACATACAGGACAGCAGGATGACATTGCTAGGGGAAGTGCACTGGCAGATAGAATAGCTAAAGAAGTAGCTAGCAGGCAAGTGGCCACAATACAGATGCCCTCCCTGGCTCCAGAGATTCCCCTTCTGGACCAGACCTTGTCTGACCTCCAGGTACATACCACCCCACAGGACATTAAACAGTGGAAATATCAGGTGTAGATACAAATAGTGTAGGGCTTAAAAATAAAACCGTGATTAAACACTAGTATCAGACACAAGGGTACTAAACCTGAATAATCACTATTGAGAAATAGAAAAATAAGAAACACTGTGACTGGTGATGACTAACAGAGAAAGTTCCATTGAGAAGTTATTCATAATATAGTTCAAGTTTCCATGGAAAATGTTATAAAAAAAACATCACGTGAAAAACACCGCTGTGAGCAGGGTATGTAGTTGGAGTGAGAAGTACCACCACCGAAAACTGGGAGGCTTACCGGAGCATTTGAACCCACAAGAACATATATTCTGTGAGTCAAACGGGCTTGTGTTATGAAAACAACCAATGGGATTGGGCACTGGGATCCTTGGATGGCACCAACAGGAACATACGGCTATCCTCAGGATGGTAGATGGCTGTATTGATATATCTCGTGGAAAGCGGTGACCCGATGTGAATGCTGGTATGGTGTAGTATTGGGATCCTTCAGCTACTCCTTGTTCTTTTCTTCCTCCTGTAATCCTTCTAGCTGCTTGAGCTCTTCTTCACCTTATATTCACTTCACTAACATTAACAAACTTGAGGCAGCTTTGGATTAGCAAAAAAACTTCACTCAGAACAACACGGGTGTGGGTTTCCAATTGTTGAACAGATCAGGAGTGCAGAAGAGCCCTGGATCAGGACTCATCTTCCATGAGAGGAAGCCATGCATACCTGTAGCTAGTGCACCTTTATTTATCTTGCAATATCATGGGGTGGGACACAGAGGCTGGAAGATGACATGTGAATTACTAGACAAAGATTTTTTCATTCCAGGACTCCCTTCATTAGTGAAGTCATTTGTTGCAAGATGTATTACATGTTTTAGGAATAATCCAAAGAATCCGCACAAAGTGAAACATGAACACCTCATTTACCCATCCACACCGTTCATTCATTTTCAAATTGATTTTTTACACACATACCCAAACTAGGCAAGAGACAGGAATATTTACTTGTGATGGTAGACATGTTCTCACGATTACAGCAAAGGAAGATGCGCAGACAGTAGTCAGAATCCTTGCATGGGAGGTAATCCCAAGGTGGGGTTGCCCTCTGCAAATGAACTTGGACAATGGTCCTGCCTTCACAGCCAAAGTGTGTCAAGATTTAGTGAAAGCACTGAAGATTGACTAGAAGTTTCACATTCCATACCACCCACAGAGTTCAGGCATAGTAGAAAGAATGAATAGGACTCTTAAGGATAAAATTAGGAAGGCCACAGGGGGAACTTTCAACGGATGGAAGAAGGTACTGCCTGCAGTCCTTGCAGAGGTAAGAATGACTCCCTGCAGAGCTACAGGTTTCTCTCAATTTGAAGTCTTAATGGCAAGGTCTTTCCCCACCCCATGGGCCAGACAGCCCCTAATGTTAGAAAGAGGGGATTTTGATCTCATACAGGAAGAGTATGTTAGGAAATTGATTGAAACTTTGGACAGAGTTGAAAAATGTATCTCTCACACCTCTCCTTTTTCTTCACAGGAACCAGCTCACCCGTTCCAGGTGGGAGAAATCGTGGTGGTCCAGTCCTTGAACCGTACCAAGAAGCAAGAGTACCCATTTGGACCCCCAACTACAGTGATCGCGGTGACCCGAACAGCCATCCTGGTAGAGGGACAGCAGGCTTGGATCCATACAAGTTGTGTAAAAAAGGTGAACCAAACACCTAAGAAGCAAGACAAAGTACAGAGAGGCGAAGCAGGTAGAACAAGTCCTCGAATAGTGAGTGAAGCAGGTGGTTTAGACTATGAAAAAGATGACCTTGCTTATTTCACCACAGACTTCTGGGAAGGTCTTGGGCCTCCTGATCATACTGACTTTGATGGTGTTCCTATCAACATGGATCATAACTCACTGTATGTATCATCCTGAAGAACTGGGGGCCCTTAAGGTAATATGTGGCCCACCCAATAACACCACTAATAACACACTTGCAAGACATAAAAGAGATGTGTATTTAGAGTCTGAGGGAACTAAAACTAATAGTCTCACAGAAAACATGTTGTTACTTAAATTTAAATATAGCTATGCTCAGAAATCAGGATATGACAGATGTTAGATATGTAGTAAACTGCATCCTAGCACAGCCCGTATTCCACTTATGGCTGTACCCCTGAATATCACCCCCTTTCTAAATGGAACACCCCCCCATTAATCTCACCAGAGTGCAGATGACACTAGGGAACAGTCCTGTCACCTTCCAAGCAATGGGAGGGAGTAATTTCCTTGATTGGTGTTTTAGATTGGGTAATTCATCAAAAGGTGGGGGAGCATGCAGTCACACTAGAAATAATTTCTCTATGTCCTCAGATCACTCCACAGTTTTTGACACCTCAGATCATGCCCTAAATCACTCCATATATACCTTCATACATACCCCGGACCCCCATACTGAGATTGCAAAACTACTCTCACAGCTTGCCATTGCAGGATTCTCTGAAGGTACTCAACAAATCCTTAGCAGACAGCCACTAGCCTTGGGCAACAGCACATACATTTGTTGTGGAAGGACATGCATCCATGGATTCCTAGTGATCCCCAGGGATGGTGTTACTTAGCCTCATTAGTCACGATAATGGGAATTCCCAGAGACAACGAGGGACGTCAATTGCTAAAGGCTGGTGTTCATCTCAGATACCCCCTCGAACACCGTTATGCCAGGTCATTGTTTTTGGAAAAGGACATGGCCTGGGCATGGTTTTCCTCGGGAACTGGATGGGGTATTGACATGATGAAAAGGCTAAATAATTACTTTGGGATTCTGGATGAGATACTAGATAAGAATTCTGTTCACATTGCCAGCCTTAACTTAGAAACCACAGCAATAAGAAAGCAGCTAGAGCTTCATGACTTGGCCATCGAAAGCATGAGTGCAGCACTCACGGGGTTATGCGAGGTAACATAGGATTATGAGTGTTGCACCTGGATACACAATACCAGTGTGGAGGTGCCCGATTATTTTGACATAATTGCTCAGCACAGGAAGGAGGTTGACAAATTACAGGTTGAAGCAAGGGACCTTGCTAAGACTTGGAACCCCCTGGGTAACGCGGGGGGGGTTTGGTTTTGGTGGAGTTTTTTCCAGGATCAAGGATATTGCTATGTTTATTGTAATGATTTTGCTTTTGGCATTACTTCTGCATGCCTGATTTAAAGCGGAGCTCCGCCGAAAAAATTTTTTTTTAAAGTCAGCAGCTACAAATACTGCAGCTGCTGACTTTTTAAACATGGACACTTACCTGTCCAGGGCGCCCGCGATGTCGGCACCCGAGGCCGAAGCGTCTCTCCGTCCTCGGGTGCTGCCGCCTCCATCTTCGGTAAGGGAATCAGGAAGTGAAGCCGTGCGGCTTCACTTCCCGGTTCCCTACTGCGCATGCGCGAGTCGCGCCGCGCAATACGAATGCTCCCTGCTGCCTCTGGGACCCGTGTGTTTCCCAGCAGGCAGCGGGGAGGGAGCAGGAAGTGGCGTAAATAACTGCAGATTCTGCGGCTATCTACGCCGGAAGTGGGTACAGATACCTGTAATATACAGGTATCTGTACCCCCCTCCCCCCTGAAAGGTGCCAACTGTCACCGGAGGGGGGGAGGAACCTGATGAGTGGAAGTTCCACTTTTGGGTGGAACTCCACTTTAAGTTTGCTATGTGCATGATTTCCCGAGGTACTCGACCTCCCGACCCAGCTGCAGCTAATACAAAGTACCTCAACTTTTATTATGGTCACCAAGATGATTATGTCACAATGAGAAGTATGTCACCTTCATGACTTAAAGATGGGATTGAAGTAATATGATCTAACAACAGTGACTCCATCTTGGCAGCTATAAGTTAGGTCCAAGACTTAGTTTTAGCTTATTCTGACATTTCAGCTTATAGCTACATGTTGCAAGAGCACACAAGAACCTGCTTGCATAGGCATTCATAAGAATTTTATAATATATAAATAAAATGTGGTCTAGCCTGCCTTCCTGTTTAAGGGGACATGAACATGGGACAGGAAGGTGACAGGAAGATAACTTATTAGTCATCACCAGGTGGTGTGTTCACTCTGGTAACCTTATGGCAACCATGTTTTTAGAGGTTATAGGCGTGTATAACCATATAATGATGAACTGTTGAATGATTAATGATATTCAATATATCCTCTTACTAACCCCCCCCTATTGTGATGTGTTATGATTGGTAAAGTTGAACCAAATATAAGCTGTATACCCGCCCAATAAAACTTAGACAATTTTTTGAACACACTCCGTGTATTCTTCTGTTCATTGAAGTTGTCTCCCAGTACTGGGGGTCTCTCAGTGGAATGCTGTATTGGCTAGTCTGTCGTGTACCTGGAGTACCTTAATTTTTCTTTCACTGACCTGCATGCTTTGGCCAATCACAGCGCGATCTGAATATATATACAGTGCAGGCAATGTATTAATATATATATATATATATATATATATATACCGTGTAGTATATACTACCGACAACCCTGGCCATTGGTTGTCGGGGGGGCCTGATATGTACTGGGGGGGCCACACCGATTTTTTCCTTGATTTTTCATCTATATTGCAGGGAGCCAGCAATACATTACAGCTGCGAGCAAGTTTGAGTGAAATTTTTTCCTTTAGAAATGTCATTTTGCTGTGGCACTGTTCTACACATCACACAAATGCGCCACTTTACAGGCAGATTAAGGGGACCCCCAGGCACGATATTTAAAGGAATATTTTAATTTTATTGTTTCACTTTAAGCATTATTAATATCACTGCTCCTGAAAAAAAACGGTGGAGGTGGGGAAGATGTCAGAAGAGAGGCAAAGATTGAAGATGTGAGATAGAGCCAGGGGATGACCATAGTATTTGTGAGGGAACATGGGGTAGGTAGTTAGGTGGGCAATAGAAAAAAAGTTAGCAACCTCCTCTATAGTAGCAGAGTTAAATGAGGAAAGTAATGAGTGTACCAGTGGACATGGAATGCTAGGTGGGGATGTATCTGTACAGTGGAAATATCACAAATTCTTCTTATTTTTTAAGTGATTAGCAATCTCCTGGGTAGTGGGTAAGTTGGTGGGAGGAGGCAGTGGAGGATAAAATTCAGGGTTTTAAGCAGCCTGTCACAGTCTGGAGTCAGGCTTAGAGGCCAGTAGCTATAGCAGCAAAGCAGACAGTCACACAGGTCACCCTGGCTGATGACACAGGTTCACCTGAGGTGCAGAGTCTAAGCACTAACCTGTAGTCACCAGAGCTCTTGATGGTGGAGATGGGCTTTGCTGCATGTTAGTACCAGGTCACGGTCCTCAGGATAGCCCCACCAGGATGTGAGCAATCCAGGGTCCAGTAGCAGATATAGCAGGTAGGGATCAAGCAGAAGCGTAGTCAAGAAACGTAATCGAGGAACAAGCCAAATGTCAGTAACAAATGGTAGCAAAGATACAGCTGGCAGCAGGAGAGACAGGAGCAAGATATTGGCTGGTGAAGGCACAATATTCTGGAGACCAGAAAGTGCAGAGACATGGCTTAAATCAGGAAGTTCAAGGCAAACACGATTCAAGACAAGATCATTCAAGGAATTGTCTAAGGAACTGCCTAAGGAACTGCCTAGCATTCCAGTGGCTCAGCAAGCAGAGTCACTGCCAGACACAGCAGAGGTCCCAGGTTCAAGCCCAGGTCCTAACACAGCTTGTTACACAACTTTTGTTACTGTGTGTTAGAGGAAATATGGAGTAGTCTGGGATAGACCACTGAGTGTTTTAAGTAAGAGCTAGTTGCTGCTGCTGATTACTGAAAACTGCTGCATTTACCTTGAGTCACAGACACACAAACTATGTATTGGACAGTCCTCAAGCAGAAAGGGACAGATCCCAATGTGTTTGTAAGGATAGATAGTTGTTGCTGCTAACTGTTGAAATTACTATATTTACATTAAGTCACAGATACATTCACTGTGTATTGGACAGTCTTGAAGCAGAGAGGGATAGATCACAGAGCCAGTGCAGGGAAACATTACAAAATAATGTGAGACAGATATTTACAGTCAGTATGTGTTGGGGACGCTTGAATAGCTAGGAATAGATCTTACCGTGTTTGCATTCAGGGAGATACTTTATACCGTTTTGTATTCAACAGCAACAACTTCAGTTGCTCTTTAGATGCTGCCTGCCCCCTTTTTTTATATATTTCATATTTCATATTAGTTTTATATTTTCAGCTAGGTTTTTAGTATTTTCAAAAAGTGCTTAATATAAGTATACGTATAATGTTGATTTTTTGTTACAAGTTTGCTGGTGTCTATACTTTTCAAAATGTGGCCTAATACAAGCACTTATACTGTAAATTATGCACAGAGTCATTACAGTATTTTGCTGTCTTCTTTCAGTGAAAAAAAATACACGCTAACTAGAGCCCCCTGTTCAAAACGTGGCCTAGTGAAAATGCATTGTATTAGGTGGTATTAAACCCAAAACAAAATTTTGTATACATTGCAGCTTACCAATTATTAGATGTGGCGGCTGCATTCATTTTCTGTATTTAAGGCTTTTTTTCCTTTTTCCCCCTAGTAATCTGGCCAGTAGCATACCTCCTGTATTACAGTGTCTACACTCAGGATGAAGGAGCACAAAGACAGCCTTGGACAGCGGCATTGTCAATCTGGAGGGAGGGCAGTGTTAGACGCACAATCAGATTTAGATACACTAACACATTGAAGCCAAACTCCAGCCAACACTTTACAAGCAGTTACAGCAATAGTTGTTTTGCTTTTGGGATAAAGAAACTTACTGGCCAGATCACCAGGTGAAAATACACAAAAGAAAGCAAAAAAACTGAAAAACAATCCAACTATCACCTATAAGAATTGGTACACTACAATATTATAAATGTTTGCTTTTGGGTTTAATACCACTTTAATACTGTGCATGCAGTCAATACAATATGTATCTGTCTTTTCTGTCTATTTTTCTGTCCTTTTTGAAACCCAAACTAGTAAAAAGTGTTAAATACTGTGCATGAAGTCAGTACAATTTCACTGGCTTCTTTCTGTGATACTTTAATTTTGATTTATTGATTACAAGCCTGCCTGTTGTCTACCTGTGAAACTGCGGCCTACTAAGACAGCACACATAGGGATCTATTAAAAATAAATGCATGTATATTTGTTCTGTGAGAAATAACCAGCTGTTTTTAGAATGCAGCAAAACTGTATGTTCTTAGGGTATTTTCTCTTCTCATAGAATGTTCTTAGGCTATTATTTTATGCTAAAACACTTCACAAAGCAACTGTCAAGCAGCCATCACTCTCATCTTACACTGTATCGATTTTGCTTCACAACAACATAACTTTTACCTGTTATATCATTACAGGTACTGTACATTCAAACATTTCTTGAATACCATATAAAGCAATATGTATGCCAATATACAGGAAGGAAGTAGAAAAGGAATATGATGGGATTATCATCGCATTATGTATATGCACCATGCTACTTGCTGAACATACACCCTTTTCTCAAAGAATGCTTTAACCCCTTAATCCCTTAAGGGTCACATAATTCAGAAGATGCACTGCATTCCAAGCATTAAAGCACACCGCTAGGAGACGGCACAACTTTTATGTCATGTGACTGCTCTGATTTCCTCTGTCTTGCCGAATAAGTTCCTTCGGCGGATAAGTTCCCCCCCTGTACTGCGCAGACGCAGTGCCTGCGCAGTACGAACTACTAACAGCCGCCGGAGATAGCCGAAGCTCAAGATCGACAATCAGCTGTACACAGCGCCTGCGCTCTGGGTCCAGGTTCCTTCCCTACCATCCAAGTGGACCCAGAGGGGGAATCTAAAAGAGCCGAGCGAAGCGAGGCCGTGCCCGAAGTGTGGCGAGCGAAGCGTGGCGAGCGAAGCGAGCCCGCGAGGGGCCCTCTTACAGGCGCCGTGTACAGCTGATTTTCAGCTATTCCGCTTCGGCTATTTCCACCGGATCCTACTGCGCAGGCGCTGCGCCTGCGCAGTAGAGGGGGGAACTTATCAGCTGAGCGGAACTTTCTCGGCAGAACACCTCCAACAGCAGTAACATGATCAGGAGCCCAACCCACTGGCTCCCAATCATAAGATGTGAATAAGAGCTGACAAGCACACAGTGAGCGTACAACCTCAGGCCATTGTGGACGAATATGTGCTGCAGCTGGGCATTAAAGCCCATTTTTCTTGCTGCCAAATACACGTTGTATATGCATTATGCAGTTGGCAAGAGGTT
Source organism: Aquarana catesbeiana (assembly GCF_042186555.1). Classification (NCBI taxonomy): domain Eukaryota; kingdom Metazoa; phylum Chordata; class Amphibia; order Anura; family Ranidae; genus Aquarana; species Aquarana catesbeiana. Next base: position 368,532,366 of record NC_133325.1, read on the forward strand.
AATAATGATCTACTGCACTTGTCATCTACACCATTAATCTTTCACTGCATGTCTAAATGTAGCGCCACCTCCGTAGGAGCTGCTTGATAATTTTAGGCTCTACATTCTGCCTCTCAACCCCAAGCACAGTCTCAGCCCCTCTGGCACACCTTGTAAACAAATATTACTGCAGCCACAATGGTAAAAACACACCAGACTGTAGTAGGTCAAAGAGTATTTTACTAAGAGTCTTTGCAGTAAAACAAGACAGTAATAACTTGAAACAGGTAGTTTACCTGTGGTAAAGTCTGATATTAGGCGACTGGGCACAAGGAAATATGCAATGTAAGTAAATCACTGTTTAACCAGCCCACAGGCCCTGAAGTAGCCTAGGTATAAAAGGGAGAAAGAATTACTTCTCGTATGTCAATCTATTTCCTTAAAATCCCGAGACCACTGGCCCAGAACATAAATGTGCAGTGCAATAAACACAAATATGCAACATTAAACTTTTTAAGTGAGAGTTCCCCCTTAATGTTTACCAGTATTTTGCACTGAATTCTTAGAGTTTATAAGAAAGAAATGCGGGTGTCATGGAGATATCTGGTATCTTCAGCTAGCTCAACAAGGGCCTATAGAGATCTCTGTGCAATAAGGCCCAGTAACAAGAGATAACTTGTATAAAGTGTCTACTGTAGAGGCTCTGATGAGAGGATAAAAAAAAGGATGTCTGTGTGCAGTGTCTCTTTAGTGTATGTGCTCAAGGTGGGCTTCCACCTGCTCACCAATACTAGTGACACTAAGGCCCAAAGAATTTTGACTTTAAGAAAAAAAAATCCTGTCTAACTGCCCAAGAACCAGAAGTGACGTCGGAGGTTACTCTAGTCTTCCAAGGGCATAGATCCGAGTGGGGGCCATCTTGCTCTCACTCCATATCCTGCCTATCTAGCAAACGGTTCGGATTGTTTCCGGGTATACTGACGACTCTGGTAAAAGCAAAAATGACCGTAAAGCAGTGGGAGGGGGGCACCGCTCCTGCCACCCCTAAAAGTGATTCAGTGGCGAATCTGTTGCTGAGATCACTTTTAGCACTTTTAGCCCACAGAAAAAAATTATACTGGGGTTATGGCAGCTAGCTGCTGCTTAACCCCGGTATTAAACATCAAAGTAATGATGTACAGTATATACTGTGGGCAGTCGGCAAATGGTTGTAAACCCCAGTCATGGAATCAGAGCAAAGCACATATATCTGTGGTGTTTACTTATCTCTCTCCAAACTCTAATGCCCTGTACACACGGTCGGACATTGATCGTACATTCCGACAACAAAATCCTAGGATTTTTTCCGACGGATGTTGGCTCAAACTTGTTTTGCGTACACACGGTCGCACAAAGTTGTCGTAAATTTCCGATCGGCAAGAACGCGGTGACGTCAACCACGTATGACGAGACTAGAAAAGGCCAGTTCAGAACCAAGCGCGGCACCCTTTGGGCTCCTTTTGCTAATCTCGTGTTAGTAAAAGTTTGGTGAGAGACGATTCGCGCTTTTTCAGACTCATGGCTTACAGATCGTTTTCTGCTGTTCAGTTTGTGCTTGTGGGTTTGTATCTGCTCTTCAGTGCGTGCAAGCAAGCTATGCGTGACTTTTATTAGTCATTGTGTTCTTGTTCGTTCGTTGCTGTTTTTCAGGTCACTCTTCACAGGCCTTGCTGTTCTTCAGTGCGTTCTGTTACTTCGTTCTGAGCAGCCGACCGTTTTCTAGCCATGTTGCGTATACGTACTCCTCGTAGAGTTCGTGCTGTGCGGGGGCTTGGTGTTGGGGTCCTGACCTTGACACAAGTCCAGTCCATGAACAGGGTGGGGAGGAATTCATGGACCAAGAATTGGTTGCTTCAGCGTGACCAGTTCTGTCATATGCCTTTGCTCCGTGAGATCCGTGAGAATAATCCTGATGATTTCAGGAACTTTCTCAGGATGACGGACCCCGTATTTCACCGTTTGTTGGCTTTGCTGACCCCCTATATCAGCAGGCAGGATACCTGCATGAGGCAAGCCATCACTCCGGAGCAGAGGTTCGTCGCTACCCTGCGGTACTTGGCGACAGGGAGAAGTCTGCAGGACTTGAAGTTCTCAACAGGCATCTCCCCCCAGGCTCTGGGTATCATTATCCCAGAGACCTGTTCTGCCATCATCCAGGTCCTGCAGAAGGAGTATATTAAGGTAAGATTTTTATCCTTTAACATCACATTTTATTGTATTTAATGTTTGATAATATATTGTATTTCTTTCCTCATTCCCTAATTACCGTGATTGTAATATGCTGTGAATGTCCCCTTTGTCCTCATGCATGCTGGATTTTTATGTAATTATTTTTGTTGTCCTTCATACATATTTGCCTTCACTTACCTCCCCAGTATGCTCTCCTGGCCCTATATTCACCTCATGCAGTCACTTAATAATGTATTTTATCAGCTCCATAGTAGTGCTTTAACCCAAACACCCCCTAAAATGTTATTAAAAGTGATTTGTGCTTTAAATTCAGGCAGAGTGCCAGAGGCTTTTTTTGGGGGTCCCCAAATCATTTTTAACCCTCCCTCCCCCAACTGCTAAGTCAGCTGATACCAATTCTCTATCTATCCTCAATCATCTATCTGCTGACTTTGCCAAACCCATACACACTATACCCATCTCTTTTGTGCTCAGAGTTCTGGATGAATTCCCCAAAGCATGTAGTGCAAGGGCCTGCCTGTATACTTTCAAATGGTACTGTTTAAGGTTTTTGTATTCTATTATTATCTTGATAGGTAATAGCAGAATGTCCAAATGTGCTCAAATGTGTACAATGTGTATTTATATCTTTGTATTATGACACTTCTTACCTGTCCAGTGGGCTGCCAATAGTGTAACTAAGGAGGGGCTGTTCAAAGTAATACCCATTATTTAGGCATTCATCTCTCAATGAAGTGGAGAGGGTTACCTGTCCAAGAGTCCCCCCCCCATAATGTTAGAAATGGCCCAGGAGAGGGGGGGATATGATAGGTGTACCTTATACTTTGGTGTTGTAAAATTCCCCTTACTAAATGTTATCTTGATGTTGGCCAAGAATGTTTGTGTCTAATCTGCTTTCCATGTTTTAATGTGCAAAAAGACACATTTTTATTTTTTTTCCTCTACAGTTTCCTTCCACGCCACAGGAATGGCAGACTGTGGCCTCCCACTTTGCCCAGCGGTGGGACTTTCCTAACTGCAGAGGGGCAATTGATGTGTAACCTTACAAAGCACTGTTGGGTGTTATTTACTAAAGGCAAAGACACTTTGCACTACAAGTGCACTTGAAACTGCACTGAAACTGCACTTGTAGTGCAAAGTGGATTTGCCCTTAGGAAATAACCCCCATTGTCACAGAAAGCAGCAATTAGAGCACCACAAAGTGTTGTAGCGTTGGGACAATAATCCACACATTCTTGATTAACAATCTTTTTAATACCTGCACAATCACATGTGCATTTAGAAAAGGTTTTTAAAACAAACCAACATGTTTGTTGTATAACAATTTTTGGGGTGGCATTATCAAAAGTAGAAATGTCCATTTAAGATAAAACAGGCATGTTTCAAACCAACAAGAAAGACACAAATCTTGAACTTACAAAGTTCACATTTGGTAGAACTTGAAGGCAATATCAGACATGAGTAATTAGGAACTGTGTTTGATATTGCGTTCAGATGGGATGAAGTCACCCCAGGAAAAGCCAAATTTTGAAGATGCACACCAATTTACGAATGTCAACATGTGCTAGCTTCCATCACGGGGGATCAAAGGATGTGTTTTTAGGAAGTAACCCCTTCCTCTCAGCTACTTTATTATTGAGGAAGGGGTTGCACCCCCAAAACGCCTACATTGATCTCCCGTGATGGCAGATAGCACATGTGCATCTTCAAAATTTGGCTTTTCTAAAGATCGCATAAAAATTTTTAACATTGTAGCACAACAAAAAACAAAGGGATTTGGAGGGGTTTTAAACTCACCCCAAAACATCAATGATGTTCTTATTTTTTAGAATAACATCATTGATGTTTTTTGTGATGTTTTCCAATGCAACATTGCACCCCATGATCTCCCCAATCAGGATCTGGGCACTTTCCGAGGTGAAAGGATCTGGATCCACAACATCACGATCACCTAAAAAGAGACAAACCAAAAAAAAAACATGTATTATATTATAAATATGCCGGCATCCATCTCTTACCTGAGCCTGTGGTCGCAGACACTCACCTGTTGTGGTGACTAGTTCCACCACGTCTTCTTCCTCCTCCTGCTCTGCTTGTCTTTGGGGTATTTCCCCTTCTTCCAGAGGTGGGGGGTCTCTAGTCTCCTCAGATGAGTGGTGTCCTCTGAGTCTTTTCTCCCCTATGTAAAAAAAAAAGGTATACTTAGCACACAGATATTTGATGGCAGAACTAAAAATATGAAACATTGCTTGGAAGTGGAGTACAATTGTCTATTTTGGTAGAGGTCCAAGATGTAGCATTTTCAGTGTCCTTTGTCAAGCTTCAATACTTTACCTGTTTTGTACAAGCTTCACAGATGGAGACCCCCCTATAGTATCCACTGGAGCACCTGTGTGGGGCCCCCTAATAAAAAAGGAAACACGCCCACATCATCCCAAGACCCAACTCGGGGTCGTACTATTATAATTATAAGGGGTTCAATAGTATTGTGATGTTGGCGGTGGTGTCGGCTAATTATGAGTTCCTGTATATGGATGTGCTGAAGAATGGCCGATGTCCGATGGTGGAGTCATCACCCAGACCGAGTTTTACAGACGTCTCCAGAATGGCAGCTTGGACTTGCCACCTCCAGAAGACAATGTGGAAGGACTCCCATTCGTCTCCGTTGCGGATGAAGCCTTTGCGCTGGGGGACCACCTTATGCGGCCATTCCCGATGAGGACCCTCACCCCGGACCAGAGGGTTTTTAATTACCGGCTGGCCAGAGCCAGAAGAGTGGTGGAGAACACATTTGGAATCATGGCCAGCCGGTTCCGCCTATTTCTTACACCCATCCATATGGCGGAGTATAAACTGAATCATATAATCCTGGCGTGCTGTGTTCTACATAACTTTTTACGGCAACATTCTGCCAACTATGCTGGCTCAGTTGGGCCTGAGGCCGGAATTATAAATGAAACAACCCTGACGGCGCTTGAAAGTGGCCATCCTGGCTTGCCCTCCCTGAGTGCCCGTGATGTCCGGCTAAGATACCTTGAGTTCTTTGCAGGTAGGGGGGCCATCAATATGCCAGACAATTTGTGAAACCTTGATCAAATAAAAAAACTGCAAATCTTTGGTGACATTTACTGCTTGTGTTTCTTTTAGCTGACCCTGACAGAAATGTGGTGAGTCCAGAAAATGGCGTGATTGTGTAATCTTACAAAGCACTGTTGGGTGTTATTTACTAAAGGCAAAGACACTTTGCACTACAAGTGCACTTGAAACTGCACTGAAACTGCACTTGTAGTGCAAAGTGGATTTGCCCTTAGGAAATAACCCCCATTGTCACAGAAAGCAGCAATTAGAGCACCACAAAAGTGTTGTAGCGTTGAGACAATAATCCACACATTCTTGATTAACAATCTTTTTAATACCTGCACAATCACATGTGCATTTAGAAAAGGTTTTTAAAACAAACCAACATGTTTGTTGTATAACAATTTTTGGGGTGGCATTATCAAAAGTAGAAATGTCCATTTAAGATAAAACAGGCATGTTTCAAACCAACAAGAAAGACACAAATCTTGAACTTACAAAGTTCACATTTGGTAAAACTTGAAGGCAATATCAGACATGAGTAATTAGGAACTGTGTTTGATATTGCGTTCAGATGGGATGAAGTCACCCCAGGAAAAGCCAAATTTTGAAGATGCACACCAATTTACGAATGTCAACATGTGCTAGCTTCCATCACGGGGGATCAAAGGATGTGTTTTGGGGGAGTAACCCCTTCCTCTCAGCTACTTTATTATTGAGGAAGGGGTTGCACCCCCAAAACGCCTACATTGATCTCCCGTGATGGCAGATAGCACATGTTGGCACACTGTGTGCATCTTCAAAATTTGGCTTTTCTAAAAATCGCATAAAAATTTTTAACATTGTAGCACAACAAAAAACAAAGGGATTTGGAGGGGTTTTAAACTCACCCCAAAACATCAATGATGTTCTTATTTCTTAGAATAACATCATTGATGTTTTTTGTGATGTTTTCCAATGCAACATTGCACCCCATGATCTCCCCAATCAGGATCTGGGCACTTTCCGAGGTGAAAGGATCTGGATCCACAACATCACGATCACCTAAAAAGAGACAAACCAAAAAAAACATGTATTATATTATAAATATGCCGGCATCCATCTCTTACCTGAGCCTGTGGTCGCAGACACTCACCTGTTGTGGTGACTAGTTCCACCACGTCTTCTTCCTCCTCCTGCTCTGCTTGTCTTTGGGGTATTTCCCCTTCTTCCAGAGGTGGGGGGTCTCTAGTCTCCTCGGATGAGGGGTGTCCTCTGAGTCTTTTCTCCCCTATGTAAAAAAAAAAAGGTATACTTAGCACACAGATATTTGATGGCAGAACTAAAAATATGAAACATTGCTTGGAAGTGGAGTACAATTGTCTATTTTGGTAGAGGTCCAAGATGTAGCATTTTCAGTGTCCTTTGTCAAGCTTCAATACTTTACCTGTTTTGTACAAGCTTCACAGATGGAGACCCCCCTATAGTATCCACTGGAGCACCTGTGTGGGGCCCCCTAATAAAAAGAGTGTTCTTGTGTCCCACACTAGTGCTCCAGCGTCCAGATGTCTAAACAGCTGCTGAGTGTCCTCTCCTTACACAGAATGTAGTTTGCATTTCATTCTAGTAACAAACCCATCTACACAACTAAATTATTATTACAATTATTATTATTATAAATGCATATGGCCAAAACAATAGTGTTTTATAGGCCGAAAGAAAAATGTTTGATACGAACGAATAATGTGCCCATGAACATCAAAGTTGCCATTTTAAACTGTACAACAGTTCCTAAAAGCACATGGAGCAGCACGAACGTAATAAACAGAAAAAGAATAGGAACACAGCACAACTACTTACTTTTTTGCAGCACTCTCCGGATTTTTCTGTACTGCTCGTGTTCTCTTAATTTGAGGTCCGACCACCGCTTCCTGAGCTGATCTTTCGATTGACGTACCCCTAGATTCCGGTGCAGACTCTTGACAACTTTAGTCATGATCTTGGCCTTTCTGACATTGGGGTTGGGGTAAGGTCCATACTTCCCATCTTAGTCGGCCCTCTTCAGGATGTCGACCATCTCCAACATCTCCCCAAAGGACATATTTGAGGCCTTAAATCTTCTCCTTCTTGATCCAGACGTTTCTGGCTCCGGGCTTTCCTCCTCCTCCTCATTGCTGTAATTAGCACGCACCTGCTGTGTCTCCGCCATGTGCTCTTCCCCCACTGCGCCGAACGAAAAGGGGCGGAGAATAGACTAGAAAGAACATCAGGGGCGGGCAGAGTTACACGCATGCGCAGTGTTTATAAAGCGTAATGCGCGTGCGTAGTATGTACGATCTGTGAGCGGAGGAAGGAGCATCGGAGGCGCCGATCGTGAGAACGAAGGTAAGATCTAAACTTGGGCCTATACTGCTTCTAAATTGAGGCCTATATTGTAACAAGATTAGGAGAGTTTGGCCTGACATTAGGGTTTGTCTTGTGTTTTGTCTTGCAGAGAAAATGGATGGCTTCAATTACCACAATTTCCTCCCCCTGTTCATAGACAAATACAGGGAGCTGGCAGGTGAGACACCCCCCATTACAACAATAAACAAAAGAGACAGGCAGCGCTGGAGAAACTGCTGGAGTTGGTGAAGCCGGTGGTCCCCACAGCAACCATCCCCTATTTAAAAACCAAAATTGGTGGCCTGAGGAGCACTTATCTTAGGGAGCGCAAGAAGGTCACGGATTCCCAGAGATCCAGAGCTGGAGCAGATGACATTTATGTCCCCAGGCTGTGGTACTATGAGAGACTGCGATTTCTGTCAGACCACACTGAAGTCAGGGAATCCCTCTCCACTCCTCCTTCCACCCCGGCTGAGGCTTCCGATGTCCAGCCTGGGTCTTCCAGCCAGGAAGAAGTGGAGGAGCTCAGCTGGAGCCAGGTATAGCATTGTTCTACAGATTTCTGGTCAATAAATAAATGATGTTTACTAGATGTTATTATTGATCACTAATTGCTGATTTAATAAAGTGTTCGACATATCAATAGACAGTAGTGGGCACCCAAAATTGGGACAAGAATGAAAAATGCTGGGTTCAGAATGATAGTCTGTTATATTTGTTAACATTCAATTTGCAACAATCATGAGGTGAAAATAGTGTGTGATTGATGAATAAAAAACTCAAACTATGTCCCTTTTTCATACACAGGAAGACCTCAGCCAGGAGGAGGCTCTGGAATGTGGCAGCCAGGAGGAGGCGGGGGTTAGTGGCAGCCAGGAGGAGGCAGGGCTAAGTGTCAGCCAGGAGAAGCCTGGGACCAGTCGCAGTCTGACAGAATCGCAGGTTCCTCCCCTCTGCCTTCCATACAAAAGAGCGAGGAAGGTGACTCACATGCAGGATTCAGCACTCAGGCTAATTCAGGAGGCTTCTGCGTCCCTCAGAGCCTTACCCACTCCTGAAGAGACCTTTGCCTGCATGGCTGCCACAAAACTGTAGGGCATGCAGGAGGGTCAACGCAAAATATGTGAGGACCTTCTGTATAAAGTCCTAAGTAAGGGGGTGAGTGGTGAACTCACACCCAATACCCACCTGAGTGAGTTGGCCCCTCCCCCTCCTCCTCCTCCTCCTCCTGCCCCAACTCCACCACCAGAGCCACAGCGTGGAAGGAAGACCAGAGAGTGATGGCCCTGGGTTCAGTCTGGTATGACAAAATATGCAGTCTCTTGTATGACCACAGCCTGGGGACACAGATGTCATCTGCTGCTTTCCGGATCTCTGGGACTTATGGACCTGACTGCACTCCGTTAGATAAGGACTCCTCAGGCCACCAATTTTGCTTGAAAATAGTTGATGTGTGCCCTGGGGTCCAAGGCTTCACCCATTTCTGCTGTTTCTCCAGCGTTGCCTCCCTCTTTGTTTGGTTCTGAGCCCTTAATAAAGGAATTTTTTGTTTCAATTATACTCGCCTATGTGTGTTTTCCTTCAAAAAGGACAGTTTGTTTGTGAGGAGGCAGGGACAATTCAAAAATACAATGTGAAATTAACAAGAGACAACAACACCAAACAATCTCCTACAGATTAAATAATACAAGCTATCAATGGTGTTGTGGTAACCTGACACACAAAACACACACAAAAATATTATAGAGTAAAACATAACAAAAACAACAAGAAAAACACAGCCTTGAAAAACAAAACAAACCCCCAAAAAATACAAAACCAGCCTGGAAGAAAACAAAAAAAAATTACAAACAACCAAAAAAAAATTGGGGCAGATGTGACAAATCTAAATATATTGAGGGAATCCCAATAAATAATAAAGAAATAAGTTTGTGAGAAGTCTGTGTGAATATGAGCAGCAAAACGACTTCATTCTTCTCACATTATAAAGAAGAAGAGAGTGCGCTGTATTAAACTGTTTTTGACATTGCAGCGTGACGAAAGTGCTGTATCCATTCCGCATAAGTGTAATTTCTCTCTCATGCTTTGTTCCTTAGTTATCAGCATGAGTCACTTCTGAGAAGTTTTCCTGACACATGAGATTAATTTGTGTCGGTAGGGAGGGGGAGGGAGAGCTCAGAACAGGGTGGTAGAGAGGGGATGACAGTAGATATACCAGTAAAATCTATGTCGGATGATTTGTTTCATCTCTGTGTGTCATCTGAGACTTCTCACTTCTCACTTCACTGGGTATATGTGAAGGTTTACAACCATTTTAAGACTGAATGAAGGTTCTTTATAAAGGAGGCATCAGGTTTGCTATTTTTAAGGAAAGAGAGAACTGGCTGTCTTGGAGTAAGTTTCCCGGCCAAGAGTCTGCCTGGTTTGTTAGCCTGGGAGTAAAATATAGACTGAGTTCACTGTAAATGTTTCTCCACTTTTGAAGTAAGGCAAGCATTTAATTCCTACCTAGCTGTCTCAATCTTATCACGCAGGTCTAAATGTGGGTTGAGTTTATGGTCTTTAAGTAATTAAGCCAGATCATCCCCTGTTTGTTTAAGAAACACTTTGTAATGTTTCTTGTATCTGGCTGCCATTTGAATTAGGATCTCTCTTAAAGCAGAGTTCCATCCAGAAATGTAACTTCCGCTTATTGGATTCCTCCCTCCAGTGTCACATTTGGCACCTTTCGGGGGGGAGGGGGGAGCAGATACCTGTCAAATCCAAGTATTTGCTCCCACTTCCAGGTCACCGCACTTTCTGCAGTGAACTACACTATATCAGGCCCCTCCTTCTCCCCCCGCTGTCTTCTGGGAGACACACAGGTCCCAGAAGACAGCAGGGACCATTCAGAACGCACAGCGTGACGCGCACATGTGCAGTAGGGAACCAGGAGTGAAGCCCAAAAATCTTCACTTCCTGGTTCCCTTAGTAGGAATGGTGGTGGCAGCACCTGTGAGTCGATCCGAAAATCACTTCGGGTGCCGACATTGCGGGCTCCCTGGACAGGTAAGTGTCCATATATTAAAAGTCAGCAGCTACAGTATTTGTAGCTGCTGACTTTTAATTTTTTTTCCCAGGCGGAACTCCACTTTAATTATTCCTTGAGATAAAGCTCAATGTTAAAGCAGGTGGCCTGGTTCCTTAGGTGAGATTCAGTTAGTCGCTAGGTATAAGAGGCATTAGAACGGCAAAGAGAAACTATTGTGGCCAGAACTGGGGAGTGGTCAGACTATTAAAGTTCCAGAATTTTGGTACAAATGTACCATAGTGGACAAGGTAAAGACATATTGATGGAGTAGCTTAGCGAATTTAGTGCCTAACTTAGTTGGTCTTTGTAGTTGGGAAACCAGGGGCCTCGTTTTATGGAGCACTGAATCCAAGGCTATGTTGGAGTCTCCTCCTATTAAGAGCGTGCTCTCAAAATGTGGGGAGAGAGTGTGAAAAGCGACTTGAAGTACGATAATTGATCTTTATTTAAAGCGTAATATGTAAGTAAAGTCATATATAGTCATAAAGGCCTATAAAAGTCTACCTTCTGGGTCCTTAACTACCTATGTAGGTGAAAAAGTTAAGCGTTTTGATATACAAATGGCAACCCCTTTAATTTTATCTGAAATAGAGGATATTGTGCAAAGAATTTGGTTTATAGGAGGCTGGAAAATGGGTTTCCTGTAAAGACAAACAATTTCCACCCCCTTGGAATAGAAATAATGAAAGGCCTTAAGGAGCTTAATGGGCAAGTTCAGTCCCTGAACATTATGGATTAACAAGTAACTGGCCTCAAAGTGAACATGTTAGCTACGGGAGAGTAAACAAAAGTATATCACTTACCCCAACAGCCGTGTTGCCAAAAGAACATACTTGTTTGGGCAAAGGCAGGTGAAGAGGGGACCCCGGGCAGGCAAAGAGAAGGGAGAAAAAAAGAATGAAAAGAAGAACCTCAATTGCAAGTGTGGGGCAAATTATTTCCTGAGGGTGAGAAAAAAAATACAGTGGAGTTGATTTGCTAAAACTGGAGAGTGCAACGCCGACCCAGCTCTATCTTTGCCCAAAGAAGATAAGGTGTGAGACCTTAGCGAAGTTGATGGTGAGGTAGAGATTAGGCCCAATTGCTTTAACACAGATTCTACTTCAGGAAGAATAGAGAATGCGTAAGATTTGCTTTGGTAAGTGAATGTTAGCTGGAAGGGAAACAACCATCTTTATTTGATCCCTTTATACAGGAAAGATTGCAGTAGAGGCATTGGACTTGCCAGTCTGTGCTGAACATCATCTAACATTTACCATTAAGTCAATAGTGTAGGTTCAGTATGTAAAACCATAAAGTAGCATTGATTCAAAATGATAAACAATTGGCTTAGAGGTATAACCAGAAGTACACTATAAAGTGAAAAAAGAAAAAGGCACTATCATAGTGTTAACTAAACACTTATCAAAGCATGCAACTAAGTGGGGTACCCTAAGAGAGCTTAGATGTAAAAAAAGTCTGGAGACTTTATACTGCAGTGTAGACTTCTAGTGGAGCACCAAAGGGGAGAAACTGGGCATGTTGGCCTGGCTCTGTTTGCCCGAAGAAGATGAAGTGTGAGACCTCAGCAAAGCTGGTGGTGGGGTAGAGATTAGGCTCAATTTCTTTAACACAAATGTGATTCTGCATCCTGATATCAATTGCTGACCTCCGCTTCTGTCTTCTCCATTTGCTTCTCTTCCATTGGTTGGCTCCTGACCTGGCTTGTACCCTGACCACGCTCTTGCATGCTCCTCTGTACCTGATCCATCTTGCCAGTGTATGACCCGGCCTGCCTGACTCTGCTAATCTTTCTGAGGATTCCAGTACTTGCCATACATCTTGCTGTGCTTGCTGTAATACAGTCTGCTACCAGTGTATGCCTCACCCACTTGTTGTCACCAGTACCAGCCTTCTCCAGTCTGCCACCCACCAGCTGTCTACCAGCCCACCTGCTTCATTGATGACATCTCCTGTCTGGCACTGATACCCACTCTGCTACTAGTAAGACCTACAGGCACTCATGCCATTCTGCACTCCTGTGCCTTCTGTTCACACTACCAGGGGCCCTGAGTCAGAGGTGTATGAGAAACCTTCCTCATCATTTCAGACTCTCCTACCAGGTACGTAATGGGCAAGTGCTCTGTGGGCTCGGTGCAGTCCCAGTTTATGTCCCTGGATGCAAAATGTTTCCTGCAAGAGCCCGTCCCCATGTTTTCTGTGTCTTATAATGGACGAGAAAGATACATTGTATCACTCTCTGACCTTGCAGAGATTTAAAAAAAAAGTGTGTGTAGAAAAGAGTTAAAATAAATAAAAAAATAAATTACAATTTTTTTAACAAAATACCTACAGTAGATCAAGGTTTGATCTAGGTCAGTGCCAGGGTTAGTGTTTGGGTCAAGGTCAGGGTCAAAGGTCAAAGCCAGGGTCAAAGGTCAGGGTCAGTATTTTCAGGCAGAGTTTTTTTTAAACCACTTAAAGGGGTTGTAAACCCTTGTGTCTTTTCACCTTAATGCATCCTATGCATTAGGGTGAAAAAACACCTGGCAGCCCCCCATTTTACTTACCAGAGCCCTGTATTTCTGTCGGTGGAGACACGCTTTCCCTCTCTCCACGGGGTCCCGACTCTTGATTGGATAGATTGATAGCAGCGCAGCTATTGGCTCCCACTGCTGTCAATCAAAGCCATGGGGTGCGCCGAGTCCGGCATTCGTGTCTATGGACGCAAATGCTGGACTCGGGAGCGCGCCCGCACAGTAACCCCCCCAGGAGAGCACGTCTCCTAGGGGGTTATCTGATGTGGGGAGGAGCCGCTAGAGCCGCCGGGGGACCAAAGAAGTCGAGGATCGGGGCCACTCTGTGCAAGATGAGCTGCACAGTGGAGCTAAGTATGATATGTTTGTTATTTTAAGAAAAAATTAAAAACAAGCCTTTACAATCACTTTAACCACTTCAGCCCCGGAAGGATTTACCCCCTTCCTGACCAGAGCACTTTTTACAATTTGGCACTGCGTCGCTTTAACTGCTAATTGCGTGGTCACGCAAAGCTGTACCCAAACGACATTTGCGTCCTTTTTTCGCACAAATAGAGCTTTCTTTTGATGGTATTTCATCACCTCTGCGGTTTTTATTTTTTGCGCTATAAACGAAAAAAGACCGAAAAATTTGAAACAAAATGATATTTTCTACTTTTTGTTATAAAAAAAATCCAATAAACTCAATTTTAGCCATACATTTAGGCCAAAATGTATTCGGCCACAGGTCTTTGATAAAAAAAAATGTCAATAAGTGCATATTTATTGGTTTGCGCAAATGTTATAGCGTCTACAAACTAGGGTACATTTTCTGGAATTTACACAGCTTTTAGTTTATGACTGCCTATGTCATTTCTTGAGGTACTAAAATGGCAGGGCAGTACAAACCCCCCCCCCCCAAATTACCACATTTTGGAAAGTAGACACCCCAAGGAAATTGCTGAGAGGCATGTTGAGCCCATTAAATATTATATTTTTTTGTCCCAAGTGATTGAATAATGATTAAAAAAATTAAATATTGCTCACACATGCCATGGTTATATGTGAAATTGTGCCCCAAAATACATTTAGCTGCTTCTCTTGAGTATGGGGATACCACATGTGTGGGACTTTTTGAGAGCCTAGCCACGTATGGGGCCCCGAAAACCAAGCACCGCCTTCAGGATTTCTAAGGGCGTAAATTTTTTAATTCATTCCTCACTACCTATCACAGTTTTGAAGGCCATAAAATTTCCAGATGACACAACCCCCCCCCCCACCCCCAAATGACACCATTTTGGAAAGTAGACACCCCAAGCTATTTTCTGATAGGCATGGTGAGTATCTTGCAGCTCTCATTTGTTTTTGAAAATGAAGAAAGACAAGACATATATGCGGCATATATGCTCTTTTTTTAACTGTGGTGGTGAAATCACCTCCTACAGCGCTGGAGTCATGGCTTTATTCATCGTGGAAGCAAACGCTGTTGCTGTCAAGATAAATAAATCCGTGCTGCAACTGAATGGTGTACCTGCTAAGCAAATGATGGTTAACAATAAAACAAAGTAACATTACAGTATAACAGTAAGACTTACCATACCTGCAAAGCAAATACAAAAAAGAAATAGTAAAAAAAAAAAACATTTTTTAACGCAACCTGTGCCTACAATATATATATGCCGAAACATGGGGGCATCCACCCACAAAAGAACATGGGCTCCTCTGCCCCTGCTGCCCCCATGCTTTGGCATATATGCTCTTTTTTTTTTTCTGTGGTGGTGAAATCACCTCCGACAGTGCTGGAGTCATGGCTTTATGTATCGTGGGAGCAAACGCTGTTGCTGTCAAGATAAATAAATCTGCTCTGCAGCTGAATGGCGTACCTGAAAACAAAAAAATGGTTAACAATAAAACACAGTAAACAGTAAAGTATAAAAAAAAATTGCATACCTATAAAGGAAACATAATAAAACATAATAACAATAAAACATTGCAGAATAGAATACAGTAAAAAAGAGCAGAATAATAGAGAGAGAATAGAGAGAGGACAATAAAATGACAACTATTTTTGTTTTTTTTATTTCATATTTTTTTGGGGGGTTTTTTTACACTTTTTTTGTAACTGTAACTGGTTCCAGGTTCGGGTCTCTCAAAATGTGATGGCATCTTGGGAGACCCTGTGAAAGTGTGCCTAGTCTGTGCAGTGCTGTACCCTACGCTAATACTCATCTAGTGTATGGTAGCGTTCAAAACATTCACCAATGCAAAGACCAGGATTGTCAGGACAGGAGGGACAATAATAGCGGGTGTCACGCCTATATCTGCGCTTGGTTGAAGTGGTTTACGAAGGGCCGAATTTTGTAGAGCCGATCGTATCCAGGGTCTCCACGAGGACGACAGAGTTCATTGTCATTGAACCACAAGATCTGCTCGTATCGTGCCCTGGTCATGGAGGCAGAGAACAAGGGCACATGGTGAATTGGGTCAGTGGACCAATATGACCGCAACTCACTCTTTTTAGTTATGCCCATGTTGAGGGAAAGGACCAGAAAGAGCTTAAATTCAGAAACCGTAATTGGTCTCCAATCTCTGGCAAGGGAGGACTAGGGAATAGTGGCGATGTGTTGACCAGCGTACAAATTGCTTTGGTCCACAATAGATCTATAGAGATCTTCGGTGAAAAACAGCGAATAAAAATCAAGTGACGTAAAATCAACTGTTTCCACCTGAATGCCGGGTTGGTCAGTGAATGGGGGAAGTATGGGTGCTGCAGTGGGTTCCCAATTAGGATTAGGAAGGGCACTATGGGCACGACGGGCCTGTGTTCGTCTTCTTGGTGGCAGCGGGACACTACTTGTGCTTGCCACCTCACCAGCTTGAACTGCACTTATGGGACTCGCCACGTCACCATGTGATACTGCAGTGCTGGATTGACTATGACCAGGGTGTACTAGGCCGCTGGTGCTTGCCAGTTCACCAAAAGGAATAGCGGCGCTAGTACTGCTCTGCTCCATACGAAGGACCTGCGGTTCTTGCACATCAACGTCAGAAGAGGAAGCTCGGGGTCTGGTATGCCTGACGTTGGCAGGGACCACAACTCCGTCATCAGAGCTATCTATCATGGAGCCGCTGTCCTCTACAGGATCATATTCTGAGCCTGAATGTGACAGATGAGTGACTTCCTCTTCACTATCTGTCATGCTCAGAAACGTGTAGGCCTCTTCACTAGTGTACCTTCTATTTGCCATTTTGGGCTCTAAATTTAGTGGTACACTAGTGAGACTCACAGGTAAAAAAGCTCCTGACTGTTAGCGACTGTATCAAAACGTTACCAAAAAAACTGTTAGCGATCGCAGGGATCAGGCCTGACTCTGCAAATGCTGCAGCTATGTGTGTTTAGTGTTTTGTAAGTGACAGTGATTGATTGATACTGCACTTGGGTGGGCTGGGCTGGGCAGAGGAGCAAAACGCAGGTGCTAGCAGGTATCTGGGCTGATCCCGCTAACACTGCTTTTTTGGGAACCCTATACTGCTGGGGACGCTAGTATAGATCTGATCAGATCAGATATTGATCCGTTCAGATACTATACCACTAAGGGAGGTGTATGCTGGGTGTTAGCGATACTGGCACTAACCTGACGCTGCCTGGGGCGACGCAGACCCTATCTGACCCTAAAACCTAACTTGTATCAGGGGTTAAACCTTTATTAGGTAATAAACGACGGGTACCCTGACACTATAATAAATAAACTAACTAACCAGCATCACCCATAACAGTTACACGGTGATCACTGGTGAAAGGGTTAACTAGGGGGAAATCAGGGGGTTAAAACCTTTACTAGGTAGTATATGGGGGTCCCTGATGCTATAAAACGCTGACGGAGAACCTAAATACTTACCTCCCTAACTAACGTCACCTGTGACACTAATACAGCGATCAGAAAAATGATCGCTTAGTGACACTGGCGATGGGGGGTGATCAGGGGGGTTAAACCTTTATTATGGGGGGTTAGGGGGTACCCTAGTCCTAAAGGGGCCTCCCACTAACTGCCCTACCACTTATAACGATCACAAATGACACCAATGCAGTAATCAGTAAAAAAAAAAAAAACTGCTATTGGTGTCACTGTGACAGGGGGTGCAGGGGGGTGATCGGGGGGTGATTGGGGGTGAAAAGTGTGCCTAGAGTGTTCTACTCTAATGTGTAGTGTTGGTGCACTTACTTGGATGTCTTCTCTCCTCAGCGCCGGAACGAAAAGACCGACACGAGGATAGATGACATCACTTCCTCTGCCGCTGTTTACATTACAGCAGCAGAGGAAGATTTTCATTCATTGGGAGCGATCGTGAGGAGTGGCCACGAATGAGTGGCCTCCCCCTCAGCACGGATCGCTCCCCCAACGATGCCGACCGCCTTGGGCACCGGGACAATGCCCGATTTTGCCTGCCCGTGCCATTCTGCCGCAGTATATCTGCGTTAGGCGGTTGGCAAGTGGTTAAGGACTAGCTGCCACATTTTGACTGCGACAGGTTGGCTCCCATGGGCAAATCCCCCTAGCTGTACATTGGCCGCTTTAAGACCACTAGGGGGTGCGCGCATGCCCATGGCACGATGATGGAGCTGATGCGCGTGCCTGGCAATGCCGATGTCCGGCGGACACCCGCGATTGCTCCAGAGAGAGACAGAACGGAGATCTGTCAATGTAAACAGACAGATCTCTGTTCTGTCAGGAAAGAGGAGATCTGCTGTTCATACTGGTTATGAACAGTGATATGTCTCCTCCTCCAGGCAGTCCCATTCCCCCACAGTTAGAAACACTCCCTAGGACACACATTTAACCCCTTGATCACCCCCTAGTGTTAACCCCTTCCCTGCCGGTGACAATTATACAGTAACCAGTGGCTATTTTTAGCTCTGATCCCTATATAAATGTCAATGGTCCCAAAAAAGTGTCAAAAGTGTTCAATCTGTCCGCTGCAATGTTGCAGTCCCGCTAAAAATTGCAGATCACCGCCATTACTAGTAAAAAAAAAAATAATAATACAGTCCTCAGGAGGGATGTACTGGAAATGGAGCGAGTACAAAGAAGGGCAACAAAGCTAATAAAGGGTCTGGAGGATCTTAGTTATGAGGAAAGGTTGCGAGCTCTGAATTTATTCTCTCTGGAGAAGAGACGCTTGAGAGGGGATATGATTTCAATTTACAAATACTGTACTGGTGACCCCACAATAGGGATAAAACTTTTTCACAGAAGAGAGTTTAATAAGACTCGTGGCCACTCATTACAATTAGAAGAAAAGAGGTTTAACCTTAAACTACGTAGAGGGTTCTTTACTGTAAGAGCGGCAAGGATGTGGAATTCCCTTCCACAGGCGGTGGTCTCGGCGGGGAGCATTGATAGCTTCAAGAAACTATTAGATAATCACCTGAATGACCACAACATACAGGGATATGTAATGAAATACTGACACATAATCACACACATAGGTTGGACTTGATGGACTTGTGTCTTTTTTCAACCTCACCTACTATGTAACCTACTATGTAACTATGTAAATGCCATAAATATATCCCCTATTTTGTAGACGCTATAACTTTTGTGCAAACCAATCAATATATGCCTATTGTGATTTTTTTTTTTTTTTACCAAAAATATGTAGAAGAATACATATCAGCCTAAACTGAGGAAGAAATGTGTTTTTTTATATTTTTTGGGGGATATTTATTATAGCAAAAAGTAAAAAATATTGTTTGTTTTCAAAATTGACGCTCTTTTTTTGTTTATTGCACAAAAAATAAAAACTGCAGAGGTGATCAAATACCACCAAAAGAAAGCTCTATTTGTGGGAAAAGAAAGGACGTCAATTTGTCTGGATACAGCATCACATGACACCGCAATTGTCAGTTAAAGCGACGCAGTGCTGTCTCGCAAAAAAATGACCTGGTCATTAAGGGGGCTTAAGTGATTAAATTAGTATCAGTGTCAGTTAGTGTTGGTGTGTTTTAGGTAGGATTAAAAATAGAAAATTGTGCACTATTGTTTTTGGGTCATACTATGGGTACAAACAGCAACTAACATTCACATATGTGGTATAGCTGCCATCGTCAGGAGCAGGAGAATTTATTTTGAGTTGTTCTATGCAGGTAGGTTATGGTAGTAGCAAGAAATATACAGTTACATTTAGAAAAATTATTTTTTTTTACGATTGAATAACTTCAAGCTTTTTTTTATAAATACAGTTTCTAACAAAAGTGAGTACACCCCTCATATTTTTGTAACTATTTTATTATATCTTTTCATGTGACAACACTGACAAAAAAGACACTTTATTACAAAGTAAAGTAGTGAGTGTACAGCTTGTATAACAGTGTAAATTTGCTGTTCCCTCAAAATAACTCAACACACAGCCATTAATGTCTAAACTGCTGGCAACAAAAGTGAGTACACCCCTAAGTGAAAATGTCTAAATTAGGCCCAAAGTGTCAATATTTTGTGCGGTCACCATTATTTTTCAGCACTGTCTTAACCCTCTTGGGTATGTAGTTCACCAAAGCTTCACAGGTTGCCACTGATGTCCTCTTCAACTCCTCCATGACAACATCACTGAGCTGGAGGATGTTAGAGACCTTGCGCTCCTCCACCTTCTGTTTGAGGATGCACCACAGATGTTCAATAGGGTTTAGGTCTGGAGACATGCTTGGCCAGTCCATCATCTTTACCCTCAGCTTATTTAGCAAGGCAGTGGTCGACTTAAAAGTGTGTTTGGGGTGGTTATCATGTTGGAATACTGCCCCACGGCCCAGTCTCTGAAGGGAGGGGATCGTGCTCTCCTTCAGTATGTCACAGTACATGTTGGCATTCACGGATCCCTTAATGAAATGTAGCTCCCCAGTGCCGGCAGCACTCATGCAGCCCCAGACCATGACACTCCCACCACCATGCTTGACCGTAGGCAAGACACACTTGCCTTTGTACTCCTCACCTGGTTGCCGCCACACACGCTTGACACCATCTGAACCAAATAAGTTTATCTTGGTCTCATCAGACCACAGGACATGGTTCCAGTAATCCATGTCCTTAGTCTGCTTGTCTTCAGAAAACTTTTTGCGGGCTTTTTTGTGCATCATCTTTACAAGAGGCTTCCTTCTGGGACAACAGACATGCAGACCAATTTGATGCAGTGTGCAGCGTATGGTCTGAGCACTGACAGGCCGACCCCCCACCCCTTTAACCTCTGCAGCAATGCTGGCAGCACTCATATATCTATTTCCCAAAGACAACCTCTGGATATGATGCTGAGCACGTGCACTCAACTCCTTTGGTCAAACATGGCAAGGCCTGTTCTGTGTGGAACCTGTCCTGTTAAACCACTGTATGGTCTTGACCACCATGCTTCAGCTCAGTTTCAGGGTCTTGGCAATATTTTCATAGCTTAGGTCATCTTTATGGAGAGCAACAATTCTTTTTTCCTCAGATTTTTCCTCAAATCCTCAGAGTTCTTTGCCATGCGGTACCATGTTGAACGTCCAGTGACAAGTATGAGAGAGTGAGAGCGATAACACCAAATTTAACACACCTGCTCCCCATTCACACCTTAGACCTTGTAACACTAACAAGTCACATGACACCAGGGAGGAAAAATGGCTATTTGGGCCCAATTTGGACATTTTCACTTAGGGATGTACTTACTTTTGTTGCCAGCGTTTTAGACATTAATGGATGTGTGTTGAGTTATTTTGAGGGGACAGCAAATTTACACAATGTTATACAAGCTGTACACTCACTACTTTACATTGTATCAAAGTATCATTTCTTCAGTGTTGTCACATGAAAAGATATAATAAAATATTTACAAAAATGTGAGGGGTGCACTCACTTTTGTGAGATACTGTATATTGCTTGTGTTTATGACATGGTCTCTCCACAGATATACAGAAAATAAAATTGTCAGCTGTCCCCTGAAGAAGCGGGCTCTGCCCCACAAACCACATAGAGATTACAGCTCTTTAGAATATAGGAACTATATGTTCCAGTAACTATGTTTGATATTGTGTATATACTTGTTCGATCTGTCTATTATAAAGATGCAACTAAAAATTGTTCTGTGTCTGTTTTATGTATTCTGAAATAAATGTTGTACTTTTTTAACATTTTGATGTATCATTTT
Organism: Aquarana catesbeiana; assembly: GCF_042186555.1. NCBI lineage: Eukaryota > Metazoa > Chordata > Amphibia > Anura > Ranidae > Aquarana > Aquarana catesbeiana. The sequence goes on from NC_133325.1 coordinate 368,553,750, forward strand.
ATCTAGAACCACTCTTTAAAGTCCCATGGGCATATCTTCCTTGTGCACAAAGGGAGATACGCAAACATGCGGCTCCAAAAAAAAAATGCCCAGTCCAGTGGGGCCGCATATTTGTGTACAGTCGGCGTGAAGGGGTTAAGATTGTTTTCAGATGTATGGTTGTATTTTTTAAACAAATGATGCAGTTTTAATGAACTGATATCCTATAAAACAGTTCTTCAAATAAAGGGAGAAAGGGTTGGGGGGGGGGTTTAGTACAGTTTTAATGGTCTGGTTTTCATTGTGGAGGAGTAGTTTATATGATATGAGAATTATGCATGGTCACTTCAGATTTGACTATAATTGAAAAATGTATATCATAAAAATGAAATAATACAAACGAAAAAAAAAAAAACAAACTCTGGCAAACAAGCTATAGAGCCCTTATGATAGTTATCACCAAAAGATTTTAATAATATATGAGAGATGAATATTAAACTTTAAATCCTTTAGCTCACAAACTAAAAGCACAGCAGAAATGAAAGCCCAAGATGATATTTACTTACATTGTCACTAAACAGCATTAATACACTTTTGGAATATTTAAACATGTATGAAATTATCATCCTGACACTTTCCCAATAAGAAGAGAATGATATGAAATGGCTGCCCTTTCTTTTTATAAAGTCTACACTTTTTTGACAACTAATACAAGAAAAAAACATTTAAATACACTAGAGTGGTCCTTTCTTTGTGTATGATATGTGCAGTATTTCACAAAAGTGAGTGTACCCCTCACATTTTTGTAAATATTTTATTGTATCTTTTCATGTGACAATACTGAAGAAATGACCGGTTTGGTCTGGCCAGTTCTTTCCCGCGACAGTCCCGGGATAGACATCTGTCTTTGCGCCCCCATTCCCCTCTCAGATGGTGAGTTTACCTTTGGAGCTGACATGTAAGTAATAAGGTAATTTCTTTGAAACTCCTCTTAATGTGGGGAGTAATTGATCACACTCCTTTTGCACATACAGCATCTCACAAAAGAGAGTATACCCCTCACATTTTTGTAAATATTTTATTATATCTTTTCATGTGACAACAATGAAGAAATGACACTTTGCTACAATGTAATGTAGTGAGTGTACAGCTTGTATAACAGTTTAAATTTGCTGTCTCCTCAAAATAACTCAACACACAGCCATTAATATCTAAACCGCTGGCAACAAAAGGGATTCCCCCCTAAGTGAAAATAGCCAAATTAGGCCCAAAGTGTCAATTTTTTTTTGTGGCCACCATTATTTTCTAGCAATTCCTTAACCCTCTTGGGTATGGAGTTCACCAAAGCTTTACAGGTTGCCACTGGAGTCCTCTTATACTCCTCCATGATGACATCACGGATCTGGTGGCTGTTAGAGTCCACCTTCCAATTGAGGATGCCCCACACATGCTCAATAGGGTTTAGGTCTGGAGACATGCTTGGCCATTCTATCACCTTTACCCTCAGCTTCTTTAGCAAGGCAGTGGTCGACTTGAAGGTGTGTCTCCGAAGGGAGAGGATCATGCTCTACTTCAGTATGTCACAGTACATGTTGGCAGTCATGGTTCCCTCAATGAACTGTAGCTCCCAAGTGCCGGCAGCACTCATGCAGACCCAGACCATGGCACTCCCACCACCATGCTTGACTGTAGGCAAGACACACTTGTCTTTGTACTCCTCACCTGGTTGCCACCACACACGCTTGACACCATCTGAACCAAATACGTTTTTCTTGGTCTCATCAGACCACAGGACATGGTTCCAGTAATCCATGTCCTTAGTCTGCTTGTCTTCAACCAACTGTTTGTGGGCTTTCTTGTGCATCATCTTTAGAAAAGGCTTCCTTCTGGGCATATGGTCTGAGCACTGACAGGCTGACCCCCCACCCCTTCAACCTCTGCCTCAATGCTGGTAGCACTCATACATCTATTTCTCAAAGACAATCTCTGGATAGATGCTGAGCATGTGCACTCAACTCTCTTGGTCGACCATGGCGAGGCCTGTTCTGATTGGAACCTGTTCTGTTAAACCGCTGTATAGTCTTGGCCACCGTGCTGCAGCTCAGTTTCAGGGTTTTGGCAATCTTCTTATAGCCTAGGCCATCTTTATTCAAAGTTTATTAAAATAAAATTGAATGTATAGCATAGTATTTGCAGATGCAACTGCTTGTTTTGGAAAACTTTTAGTGAACGGTAATAACAAACATACAGATACAGATAGCCTGGGTACATTAATGACCGAACAGTAACTGTTATCAAATTCTTCATAGCCAGCTATCATTCCATTGCTCAAATTCATAAACTGTTTGACTATTTGACTTGCCTTCAAAATATTCCATTGTGAGCAGGACTATGGTGCATTTATAGCCTTATTAGATCTTGACAAACAGCATTATCTGCTAGGAAAAGAAAGAAGAGAGAAGAAGGAAATGTAGAGAGCGATAGAGGAGAAGAATGGCATCAGATATGTCTCTGTAAGTATAAATATCCGTGTGGATACTCATGAGACCACAGAAGGTGTCTGTGAGGTCACCATTATATATATGTTGTCTATGTATTCAGGGATGTCAGGGTGTCTCCGTAGGCTTGGGAGTATTTGAAGGAGATCCAGGGTTGCCAAGTCTTATGGAATCTACTGACCCTATTGTTGGCCTGTGATAGAGTCTTCTCCATTTCATAAATGTCTGCTACCTTGCACAGCCAGTCTGCAATGGAGGGAACACCATGATAATTCCAATGTAAAGGAATTAAGGACTTGGTCACATTAAGTAGGTGTTTTGATAGAGAGTGCTTATATCTCCTAAATGAGAAATTGGTTACGTGCAATAAACAACATGCCACGTTCAAGGTAAGTTTGGTTTCCGTTATTTGTTTGATGAAGGGTTTGACTTTGTCCCAATATGGCACGATTAGCGACAGTGCCACCATATATGAGACAATGTGCCTCTCTATTTTTGACACCTCCAGCAAGCCACAGAAGTCTGTAGGTTCCAAACATGCAACTTGGCTGGGGTGTTGTACCAGTGCATCATAAGCTTACAGTATATGCTGTTATTTGCATTTTCGTGCTAATAGAGCATTTGTGAGTAAAGATACAAGCATACCTCCATTGTTTGGCAGTGATCTCCACTTGCAGTTCCTCTGACCATTTCCTCCTGAGTCCGTCCGAACCAGTGGGTTTTGAGTTTTGTAGCCATGAGTAAGCAGTAGAGGTGGCTTTAACGAACTGAGTGCCCTTATGACATACTGACTCCAGTTCCGTAAGGGGTCTATGGAAATTCTCTTTGCCTGTCCCCCCCCAGATAACTGCGTAATTGTAAGTAGGCCCAGAAGGGCATATGTGACAAGCCTGTCCCCTCCTTAAGTAAGGTCCATTCTTTTATTTTGCCGTTAATGAAGCAGTCTCCAGTTAGGGGGTGGTCTGACTGTTTATTTGGTTGAAACGCTGGATTACCTAGGCCAGGTGTAAAGTCGGGATTGTCTTTTTACTGGAGTTAGAGGGTAGCTCCCCCAGGGAATCCATGGGGAATATTTTAATGGAATTGGGTTCAAATCCGTTTCCAGGGAGACCCAGTCCTTCACCGCCCCGTGACAATGCCAGTCGATTATTCTGGTGAGATGCCT